>NC_064283.1:28330241-28347463 GCF_019186545.1 Solanum stenotomum
TTGTGTTGCACCCCGCATACTTAGTACATTCCAAGTACTAATGCATATTTTGCCTACATGATGTCACCATGTAAGGAACGGAGCTACTATTGATCCTTCTCTCCATTCACGTGGCTAGTACGGTGCTTATCCGAGTTTGTTGGTGAGTCCTCAATGATTCGAGGGCTATGTTATGTTTCCTACTCCTATGTTTTGAGACTTTAGCTTGCAATTGTATTTTGACTATGAGGGGAGCCGGTAGTATGTCATGGCCCCCGTCCTATCTATGTATGTAGAGGTGTGCGTTGGACAAGTATTTTGTAAATGAACTTGACTCTTGTTCTATGATGTCATTTTGAAATGGTTTGCCCTTAGTCCCTATTTCCCGTTAATTAATGTTGTTTGCACTTCCGCGACCAATGAAGTGTGATGACAAGTTTGAGAGGCTTGTTTGGGGTTCCTTTGGGTTCCTCATTCGCCATGTCACGTCTAGGCCCTAGGCTTGGGTCGTGACAATTTGAATTCTCCAGAACAAGCTATCATATACGTTAAAAGTTTTGAACCAAGGATGTTCATTTAAGCTATGCATGAAATGACATTTGATAGTGACCTTTTCCAAATTAGTTCTTGAAAATTTCTTTTTCCTTTAAGATTTAATAATATGTCAAATATTTTGTATAATTGCATCTTATGTCTATCGAGAAGCAAAAGATCAGAGTGATCAACTGAAGATAGCAATATAAGAAGCAAGTGGTTGAACAAATCAACACAGATCAGTTGTTTTAAAAATTAACAGTTTTTATGTGGATACATGTCTATAAGATTGCCTCAAGAACATCATATTCCTCTATTCAGCGAATATGGAGAATTTGAAAGGACAAAGAGCTCACCAAAATTGACAATCTTTTTGTAGGTACATGAAAGTTATTGAAGTTCTTCAAAAGAAATAGAAGAAGTTCATAATACGAGCAACAACACCTCGTAAAACATGAGTGACAATGAACACAAGATGTTCAAAATAGGAACAAGTGAAAGCATCACTGATACACTCAAATTACACCTCTATAAAAGAAGTATAAGCGGTCGTCATCAAATACACAACCCAACTTGTAATTGGGGTCGATCCCACATGAATATGGTTCAGACTTAAACTTAACTCACTATTATATCCATTTAGTCAAACTATTTCCGAAACAAGTAGTTAAAGAGGGGATTTTTAAGCAAATAATCGATTGTTGTTTAAGAAACAAGTGAGCAAGATTCTAACTTTAAGTTATCAATATGAGAGAGAAACTAGGGTGTATGTGTTCCCCATAATAATAGTAATAATTTCCTAGTGTTTTACATGCAAAGTTGGTAAGATAGGTATCCCTAAGTGATTGGTCCTCCAAATAGGGAATTTCACTACGCACCTTGGTCCGGCTATGAGTGTTTACTTTACTAACCCTTAGCTTTACCTCAGATTAGACATCACATCAATGTATGACTTAGTTTTCACCCTCGCACCAATTAACATTAGACTATTAGATATCATGCACTAAATCTTTGTTGTTAATTCTTTTCTCATTAACTACCTCCTTGGTCCGGCCAGTAGCAACGAGGCGAGTTCTAACGCGAGCATTGGTAAAAAGACTTCTAAGCGATAGAATTATCAATACATGCATAAACAATATTCAAGAATTACTTAATTATTATTCATATGTTGTTAATTGCACATGGTTCCCACAACCCTAGTTGTGAATTTAGCTACCCATGCTTGAAATAACACAATTCATGTTTTGATATGAAGAATTCATGAACTTATGATTAGAGTAGATGAAACTCGAAATCTCTAATTGAATATCAAAGTCAAAATCTTGTAAACAAAATCCAAAAATCAAATTGCTAAAGATGCACGTTAATTCCACAAAATACCAAGAACTAAAAGTAAACAATAGTGTCTAACCCCCAAAAATGAGGTTCACATACCCTATTTATAGAAAAACATGTCCAAAACAAAAAGAAAACAATATAGGGAAATAAACTTCTGGAACGCGGCATCTTGACTTACGAACCGTGGGTCTACCTACGGTTCGTTGGTCCTCTTCCGTTGGTCAACACTTAGAACTTTTCAGTAGAGGCTGAAACCTTCAGATCATCAACGACGGACGTGCATCACAGACCATAGGTCTTACGTGGCTCCACACTTAGGATTTTCATCAGGTACTGGAAATTCAACTCTCTGAACACATTCGACGGATGTGTAGGACGGCCCATGGGTCTACCTACGGTCTGTCAGTTGCTCCGTAGTTCCACACTTGGTCAGACTTCCCTGATCCTCTATCTACGCCTAACCATTGACGGATCGTCAAAGGACCTATGGTCCATGGATCACGTCCGTGGGTGGCTCCTTCTGCATAATTTCAGTTGTAATCTCACTCAATCGCGTCCAAGCATATTTCCTGCAAACATAACACATAAAACATTATTTCTAATACAATATGACCCTAGACAAACACAACTCTTAAGTGAAATGTATCAAAAATACCGTAAACTCACGGTATATCAACACCCTCAACTTAATTTTGTTGTTTGTCTTCAAGCGACACACTAACACTCTAAACGACACTTGTGTAGAAGCAATAATTCAAACTCAAGCAACATGACTATCTATTCCCTCAAATCCTTCATTTAGTGCAAACTTTTTTTTTATCTAGACTCTATAAGCTAACTCATGTGGATTAAGATATGACAAAGATCGACCAATCGACACCACAACATACACTTTTCACAATCACTAAGGTACCAATTTTCCGACAATGTAGCTAGTGCCCTCACTTCAAATGAAATACTTTTCAAACAATAGATATGAATTTTGAGTTTTAGGATCCATTCAACACTCATGCTCAGAAGTGACTTCAAGTACAGTTAGTGCTCAATACTATAGGCTTGCCTTTATTTTCACTGCATAGACTCTGCAAACTAGTTGTTATGATCACTATAGGACTTTCTTAGCTCGTAACGTAGGCTCAGGGTCAGCTAGGATATATTTGGGTAGTTTTTAGTGACTTTATGCCCTCTTTGACATTACATTGGCTTTTTACCTCTTTTCTCAACTTATTTTTGACATGCTTTCAGTTTACTTTCTTTCCCTTGACTCTTTTCAACACAAATGTGACTTTTGACTTTATGACTTATTTTTCACTTTCTTCTTTTTCTTTCACTCTATTTTTCTTTATTTCTTTCAGCACTTTTGTTTATCATCTTTTTGCTTCTTTTGCACAAAGTCACATCTTCTTCTATCTTTTCTTCTTCTCTCTTCAACACAAAACTCTTTTCATATCCTTTTTATTTTGGTTTCCTCTTTCATATCCACCCTTAACTTATATATTTTGCATTAGTTGAGGTGCACAATATCCGATGTTAGACCAGGGCCAAGATCAAGGTAACTTTTTACATTAGCCACCCTTAACTTAGGCTTTTGGCCTAAGTGAAGGTGCACATGTCCAAGGAGAGACCGCGGCCAAAACAATTATTTTTGGGAAGGCGAGTTAGGTGAATTGAAAAAAGTGGTCTCTCTTAGGCTCAAATATTTGGATCAAAGGGAACATTGATTTCATTTGGTTGGATCATTTTAGGCTTTAGTGGACTAATTTGAACAAGGTCCTATGATCACTTCCCAACTTCTAGCCTAGATTATCTTAGCAGGACCAACGGGGCATGTTCTAGATTGACACATACTATTTGAACATTCGACTTTTCTCACACACTCTTTGCACATTGTTTCATTATTAGATTGTTAGATTACCCAATACAAGTTTTAGCGTAAGTCATGAGGTCAAATCGGTTCTCTATCTTGTCATATTAAGATCCAACATATTCAATACATCAAAACTATAGGTCTAGCACATTTCAAAAGTTTTGGACGGGTATCAATTTCATGCTCTTTGTGCTATCACGCTTTTTATTCTTCTACTTACTTCTCCACATACAATCCTAAACATGCCGATTCAACATAAAAGTAAATAGTCCTTTGGGGAAAAAGAACACCGGCAAGAAAACCTCAAATGAAGATTATGAGTTGGGTTACTCAGACTTCACCCTAACACTCCAATCCATTTACCCCACCCCCAACAAAATAAGGTGCAATTGCCCTCAATGCACAGAAGGCAAAAAAATAAATAAAGCATAGGGTGAAGGTGAAGCAAACCTGTGGCGCAAAAATGCCAAAGACCTCTCAAGAAGTGGGTGGTTTGGTTTCCCCGAGCCCGTTGGATCAACACTCGGTATGCCATCAGTAGCGCCCGTATCAACTATCCCATCACTCTCAGTAGTGCTCACACCAACTCCTCAACACCCTTAGTAGTGCTCACTTTGGCGGATGGGCCAACACATATCTCTCTGGCCCGCTGTTGTCTTATCTCCTCCTCTAGTAACGACACTCTCGTGGCCTCTTCCAATTGTTGTTGCTCCTTCTTTCTCAATCTCCAAGACTCAATATCATCCGAAGTACGATCGAAGCGGGGGCATTTCCCAGCGGCACAAGAAGAGTTGAATGGTGGCATGGAATAACCAAATAAGGCAGACATTACCACGGTATCATCTTTCTCTGTAGGGGAAGCCTCTGGTGCAGACTCGGGAGGGGCTAGAAGGGTATCCAGATCGACACGAAAGCTGGCCAACTCTGCCTGGAAGTTAGATAAATCAATAGTCGAGGCCAGCCTCTCCAAGATTCGCAGCTCGAACGCATCCAGGCGCTTATGAACTACCTGATTCTTCTGGTCCATCATCTGCTCCATCCTAGCCTCGAACTACTCAATCGAACGTTATCCACAGACTAATGTGTTGTAGCAAGGTGGCCATCTGTGTCTCTAGCTTCAGAACTCGAGCTAGAGAGATGCGAAAGACCCTGACGAGGGAGTGGCTCTGGATGAGCTAGCGACTTGACTGGCGGCCGATAATGGATGATCCTGGGCATTCACCGTAGTGGCTGGAGGGGTAGGGTCATCAACCTACATCGGCTCCACATCTGCTACAAGATCATCTCCCAATGGTGGCATGTCAACTTGTGGATCCTTTTAAGGTGCAACTACATTGGACTAATCCCAAATAAAGCGGATATCCAGAGTCTTCGTTGCCTGAAGCAACTGGTCACAATGCCATATTGGTACAATATCATCCCTGCAAAGATGGAAGAAAAGGCACAGGAAGGGCAGGGTGGTAGTGGCCGTGAAAGCCCTCTCATGAATCTCCTCAATCAGGATGCGAGCAAAATCTATCTCCAATCCTACAACCATAGCTGCAACCATCACTGCTCGGTCCCATCTGACCACATTATCCGCCTGAGTAAAGGACACACGGTTCCGCACCAGCAACCAGAAGAATTTAGCCACAAAACTCAGTGTCGCCTTTTTGATACCCAAGCTTAGAGTTTGGACCCATTATGCACGCTTTTCATCCGTAGCAATATGATGTACTAGCCACCTCAAAAGTGACCCCCTTTGATCGGTATTCCTCTGAAATGCTCCACTCTAAACGATACCCATCCGATATTCAAACTCTAATGTATTGATGGGAAAAGTGTGGTCTGGGCCGTAGATAAACCTGTGGAGGGTGGTCTTAGAGATGTCGACTATGAACCCCCGTACGAGTGTGGCCTCAAGTGGAGGCTGAGCAGGGGGTTTGGCCTGCTTTGAGATGGAGCATCTGATGGTGGCGTCATAGGAAACGTGGAACTCCTGGACTATCTCCTAGCTATAGGACCCTGGGCTCCGTGCCATCCACTCATACATGTGCCTTAAAAAATGATCATGGATGACTTGAGCGGTGTGGAGGCTTTCTGTGAGAACTCGACGCTCCTCTATGACTAATCTGGCTATCTTATCATGCTCATTCAGCATGCGAGCATCTGCGTAAATCTGGTACTGGCTCGTTACACACCATATATTGGGCTGCGTAGAATGGTGTAGGCTCAGAATTGTGGGGCATTGGGATCTCGCTCGTACTCTCGGACTCAGAGGAAGAGACGGTACTGCCGCTGGAGTTGGAGCCGGATGGGGACTCAGAGTCAGATTGTGAGCTGATCAGTGTAGCCCCCTTTTCAGACTAGGGGCAGTGACCATGTCGGAGCTCACCAACCCGGGCTCTATTCTGTGTAGTGCGTGGAGCAATGGGGAAGGTCCTGGTGGGAGGTGGAACGTACTCCCCATCTGTATCCTCATCGAGTAGCCTGAAAGAGGGAGCAACAGATTTTGAGTTGCCCTTGGCGGCGTAGGTCGGAGCTTGCTTAAGGGTCATGGTACCTGTGGAAGCTTAGTTAGTACCAAAATAGTACAATAATACTCATGGAATAGTTTTAGAACAAGTGTTGGACCAAAAGAAAAAATAAAAATTTCTTGGGCAATAGATGAATTGTCGACCTACGGTGGGTACCGACGGTCTGTCAATGGAACAACGGCCCGTGACTCCCCTTTGTAGGTCAGACTACCCAAAATTGGGTTTCTGATGTGGGAACCACAGATGTGTAGAATGGTCCGTTGATGGAACAACGGACCGTAGTCCACACCGTGGTTCAACACTTAGTGAAGACACAGTGTGCTACTAACTCATGGTCCTAACCTATGATCCGTAAGGTGACTTATGGTCCGTAGACGGGGTCTCGTGGGTCAGTTCTATTCCAGGTTTCAGACATGACTCACACTTTACTCCTTATTTCATTAATCAATCATTCAACCTAGGTCTAATCATGCATTTCAACACAATATGTGGTAGTTCTTCATCCTTAGGGTTCCAATTACACACAACTAGACTTTTTAACATTCCGAAACTAGAAGCCCTAAGTTAAAACTTCCAATTAGACCATTTACTTTGATTTAGTTGGTTTTAATTAACTACACACTCACATACCATCATACCAAGGGTTTTTCTAACTTATAATTCAACATTCAAACACGAAGCTAACAACCCAAGGTCAAGTTCATCGATGTGATTTCAAATGAAACAATGAAGTAATTCAAAGTTTGGGAGAAATCTGTATATCTTACAAGTAATAACCGATGATGAGTGTGTATTTCAACGATATTCATGACCATTTGCTAACCTTTCGACACTGAACCCGGACTTTGGAATAGTTGGGGAGGAAGAGTAGAAGTGGGATTAATTTGGGAGAGAAAATGAGATTTATGGGATTTAGGGAATTGATGTGTGTATTGATATGAGAGTTATGATAGTGATATGGGAGATTTATAAGGTTGAAAAATGGTTGGGGGGGAATATGGACGTGGGGAATGTTTAAAAAAATGAAAGGATTTATTTTATAAGGGGTTCGGGTCGGGTCAGGAAAACCCTAGTTTTGGACCCACGAGACCCCATCTACGGTCCGTGGGTCGACCTACAGACCGTAGGTCACTCTGACACTTAGAAAATTAAGAAAACTTACCTGGGTCTACGGACGCCATTGACGGTCCGTGGATGGACCAATGGACCGTCGATGGGGTCCGTAGACCATTGCACAACCATTTTTCTGCAGATTTTGCCTTTCGTCCTTGCACATGTAGCAACCATTAGGACCTTTTTTTACATTTTCTAGAAAATTTTTAGACACAGACCCTATTCTTTATCTAGCCAACACTAATACAAAATAAAACACCTATCGAAAGAGTCACAAAAATTAAAATAAAAGAAGAAAACTCCTAGATTGAAAAGAAAAACCTTTAGTTGGCTAGATTGTACATCTTGGGTTGCCTCCCAAGTAACACTTGATTTAACGTCGCAGCACGACGCAGACACCTTGATTAGTCAGACATCATCAACATAGTAGGTCTTTATCACTTCTTGGACACTCTCTGACTTCCCGATGTAGATCTTGATACTTCTTCATCTTCTCCTTGTATAAGGCTGAACTTTCATATCCTTTTAGGCAAAACTCATCAAGCTCATTCACGTCATTCACTCTTTGACTCGATGTGGCTCCTCCATCCAAACTCAACTTCTTTAGCTCCCACATGGCCTTATGCTCTAGCTCTACCGGCAAATGACATGACTTCCCATATACAAGTTGGTAGGGGGACGTACCTTGGGAGTCTTGAATGCGGTGCGATAGGCCTATAGAGCATCATCAAGCCTTCTTGACCAATCGTTTCTGTTGGCGTTTACAGTCTTTGCAAGGATTTGCTTTATCTCTCTGTTTGACACTTCAACTTGCCCACTAGACTGCGGATGGTAAGGAGTAGCTATATTGTGACGAACTCTATATTTCTCTAGCAACGCCTTGAACAACTTATTACAAAAGTGGAACCTCCATCGTTGATGATTGCCCTAGGTGTACCAAATCTGGAGAATATACTCTTTTTCAGGAATGCGGTGACACTCTTGCCCTCATTATTTGAATGCGCAATTGCTTCCACCCATTTCGACACATAATCAACCGCAACAAGACTATACTTCATCCCATGTGAACTCACAAATGGACCCATGAAGTCAAGGCCACACACATCAAATAATTCAATTACCAAAATCGGATTCATAGGTAGCTCTTGCTTATTTGAAATTCCTCCTTTTCGTTGGCAAAAGTCACAAGACTTGGCAAATTCATGAGCATCTTGGTGGATGGTAGGCCAGTAATACCCACACTGCAAGATTTATGAGTAGTCCGGATACCACTATGATGCCCACCAACAGGCGATGAATGAGACGCTTATAATATATTCATCATCTCAACCTCGGGCACACAACGACGAATAATATCATCAGCATAAATACAAAACAAGTAAGTCTCATCCCAAAAGAACTTCTTCACATCATGCATAAACTTTTTCCTTTGGTGAAACGACAAATTCGATGGAACCAAATTGCTTGCCAAGTAGTTAGCAAAATCTGCGAACCAAGGGATAAGATCAAAAGAAGAAGCCAATACCTGTTCGTCTGGGAATGCATCATTAATTTCAGCCCCATCTCTTAACTTGAGCATAACTTCCTCCTCCAATCTGGACAAATGGTCGACAACCTAATTCTCTGTCCCCTTTCTATCGTTCACCTCAAATTCGAACTCTTGTAGCAACAATACCCATCTAATCAACCTCGGTTTTGTATTATTTTTAGCCATCAGAAACCTCAATGCAGAATGGTCAGTATGCACTATAACCTTAGTACCAAGTAAGTAGGATCGAAATTTCCCGATTGCGAAAACCACAACAAGGAGTTCCTGTTCAGTCACTGTATAGTTCTTTTGAGACACATTCAGAGCTTTGCTGGCATAGTAAATCGGATGAAGAATCTTCTCTCGCCTCTGTCCCAATACCACACCAAGCGCCACTCCACTCGCATCACACATCACTTCAAACGGTTGCCCCCAATCCAGTGAAATAATGATAGGTGCGGAAACTAACCTTGCTTTTAACTCTCCAAATGCTCTCAGAAAAGCATCATTAAAATCAAACTTACACTCATTTTCGAGCAGTTTGCACAATGGGTGTGCAATTTTAGAGAAATCCTTGATATACCTCCGATAGAAACCTGCATGCCCAAGAAAACTTCTAACACCTTTAACAGAGATAAGTGGTGGAAACTTTTCTATTACCTCAACTTTAGCTCTATTAACCTCAATTCACTTCTCATAAATTCGATGACCCAGAATTATCCCCTCATTCACCATGAAGTGGAACTTTTCCCAATTGAGCACAAGATTGCACTCTTCACACCGTTTCAGTACCTCGGCCAAATACATCAAACAACCATCAAACTAGTCACCTACCACAAAGAAATCATCCATAAATACCTCAATAGTGTACTCCACCATATATGAAAATATCGACATCATGCAACGCTGGAAGGTCGTTGTTGCATTACACAACCCAAATGACATCCCTTTGAAGGCGAAAGTCCCATACGGACAAGTGAAGGTGGTTTTCTCTTGGTCTTCCGAAGCAATGGAGATCTGATTGTTGCCTGAATACCCATTAAGAAAGCAATACGAACCCTTACCAGCAAGGCGATCTAGCATTTGATCCATGAATGTCATAGGGAAGTGATCCTTTTCTGTCCAAGCATTCAATTTATGGTAGTCCATGAATACTCTCCATCCAGTCACTGGACGCATCAGAACAAGCTCATTTTTGCATTAGGAACCACCATAATGCCACCTTTCTTAGGTACACACTGAATAGGACAGACCCAACTACTATCTCCGATGGGGTATGTGACTCCAATATCACACCATTTGATGATTTCCTTTTTCACTAACTCTTGCATAGATGAATTTAGTCTCATTTGGTGTTCGATACTAGGCTTGTTGTCCGACATGAGTTGGATTTTATTAGAACAAGTGCCAGGAGGAATCCCAATAATGTCCGCAATAGTGCATCCAATAGCCCGCTTGAACTTCTTCAACACAGAAACCAATGCGTCAACTTGTACCTTACTCAAATCGACTGCAATGATGACCAGTAAAGTACCATCTCTTCCCAATAATACATACCTCAAATGCGATGGTAGAGCCTTGAGCTCCAATTTTGGAGCTTCTTCCACAGACGATTTTGCGGGTGAAGAGTCGCGATTTTTCATATCTAGCTCCAATTTCTTTGGTTTGGAATGGAATTCGAAACTATCAAGTGCAAAAACTAATTCAACATAGTCTTCAATACCATCACCCTAAAAATTCATCATTACCATTGCCAGTGCATCAACACCCAACCTCTCTTCGATAGACACATCAAAACCTTTCTCCATAATATGATTCACCACTGATACTAACTTGAGATCACTTTACTGCTTTATAGACCTACATATATTGAAAGTTACCTCTTCATTATTCAATCGAAACTTCATCTGCCCTCTCTCCATATTGACCAAGGCGCGCCCAGTAGCAAGGAATGGTCTCCCTAAGATGATGGGGACCTCAAAATCAACCTCACTGTCAAGTATCACAAAATCCGTTGGAAAAATGTACGACTCCACTTTAACAAGGACATCTTGGAGAACACCAATGGGCTTCTTCACAGTTCTATCAGCCATAAGTAGTCGCATCACAGTTGGTTTTGGTGCCCCTAAATCCAACTTATTGTAAATAGACAATGATATCAGATTAATGCTAGCACCCGGATCACACAACGCCTTAGCAAAATGCAACAACCCAATGGTACAAGGAATAGTGAAACCACCAGGATTCTCTTTCTTCTGCACAAGTGACCTAGTAGCAATAATACTGTAATGTTGCAACCTCTCATCATTCTCAAAACTGACGGCCCTCTTTTTGGTCACTAAATCCTTCATAAACTTCGCATACCCAGGCATTTGGTCCAAAGCCTATATCAACATAACATTGATGGAAAATAGTTTCAACATATTAATGAACCTGCTTCGGTCTTCTTGACTAATCTCTGTAGGAATGGGGGTGGAGGTCTAGGCATATGAACAACTTTTTGGGTTACCTTCGCTTCCTTCTCTTTAGCATTTTTAGACTCTCCAATAACCTCGATCTCATCATCATTTGTTTCTACCACAATTTCAACCTCATACGACATAGGGGGATCAATGGTTTGTTTACCTCATCGAGTAGTGACTACCATACAATGCCCATCATTCTTCGAATTCTGGATGGTGTTGCTAGAAAGTGTGTCAGGCTGACGTGGGTTTACTATAGTGGAAAACTGATTCATCTGCTGCTCAAGTTGCTTGATCGACACTGCATGGGCATCAACTTTTTGACCGATTCCAGACAAGTCGCTTCGCATCTCTTTCATATTCTCATCAGTCGAATCAAACCTCTTCATCATCTTCTGCATCATATCCTCAATGTATGACATACTACCCTCCAGCTTCCTTATTGCCAGATTCCTGATTTGCGGGTTGAACATAAGGCCTAAATCTCTCATTTTTGTTGCCATAGTTTTTCTGGTTGTAGTTGTTGTCACGATTATAGTTCCCATCCCAGACATAGTTACCCTCTAGATTGTAGTTACCGTAGTTCCGACCTTGGTTTCCTTGGTCTTGGCACCAATTATCTGAGTTGGAACCTTGAGCGTTGGCTCAGAAACCCCCCATCTGATCATTTACCAAATATGCATCCTCCTCATAGTAGCATTCCTCAACTGGTGGTGGTAGAGTTCTAGTCAGATAGTTTACCGCATTCATCTTTTCTGCACCTCCAGTCACATGCTTTAGCACCAAACCCAATTATGTCCGCATTTGAGCCATCTCTTCACGAATAGTATCATTGGATTGACTAAGTGAGGCTTGAACTGCAGATGTGCTTCTACCAATGTCTGCCTTTCTAGTGCTCCATGCCTTATTATTTTAGGAAATTTTCTCTAGTTTCTCATCGATCTCCTCAAAAGCACACTCACCATATGAACCTCCAGCGATATTATCAAGCACAACCTTACTATTATCATCCTGACCTCTATAGAAGTACTCCTTCAGTGACTCATCATCTATGCGGTGATTTGGTACACTTCTTATGAATACAGTGAACCTATACCATGAACTACTCACAGACTCTCTAGGTAGTGATACAAAGTTGTTCAGTTTGTCCTTGTGATTCAGCTTCTTGGACAACGGGAAATACTTTGCCATGAACACCTTGTGCAATTGGTCCCATGTATGAATCGAGTTATATGAAATCTCGAAAAACTAGACCGCAACATCTTTGGTCAATGATAGAGGGAATACTCTCAAAACTATGACATTCATATCCAACTCCGGTCGTCCCACACAACTCTTGCAGACACTTCTCAATTTAGCCATGTGACCATGCAGATCTTCCGAAGCTAGACCAGAAAATAACCCTCTTGTTGTGATCATTTGCATCAGACTTCTTGTCACCACAAATGTATACCCTGGAGGTAGAGGAGGGAGAACAATAGGTCCTTCTGATTCAACTGTATTGAAGTCGACCCCTGTAGTTATCTCGCAGCCTTGGTTTATGCAGATTCTGCACCCTCAATGCATCTCCGAGTAGATTACCACCAGAACCTGAACGTTCTCATTATTCACTTCATCCTCATGCTCCTCTATGATTGGATTATTATTGCCCCCTTGATTTTCCATTTTTCTCAAAGTCTTGCTTAGTTCAGGGTCGTATGGGGTCAATGGTTCACCTCAACTCCGTGACTTGGCATACACTACAGTAGAAACCTGTAGAGAACAAAAATAAAAGAAAACGTAAAATCAGGAAATAATTGACTAAAGTTCAATAATGTAGTTAAACTTAATCTAAAAGACTTATTCCCCGGCGCGGCGCCAAAATTTGATACGCTCAAATTACACCTCTATAAAAGAAGTATAAGCGGCCGTCGTCAAATAAAGAACCCAACTTGTAGGTTGGGGTCGATCCCACGAGGAATATGATTCAGACTTAAACTTAACTCACTATTATATCAGTTTAGTCAAACTATATCCGAAATAAGTAATTAAAGGGGGGGGGGGGTTTGTAAGCAAATAACTGATTGTTGTTTAAGAAACAAGTGAGGAGGATTCAAACTTTAAGTTATCAATATGAGAGAGAAACTAGGGTGTATGTGTTCCATAAGATTTTAACACGGTAATCCTAATAATAGTAATCCTCCCCTAGTGTTTTACATGCAACGTTGGTAAGATAGGTATCCCTAAGTGATTGGTCCTCCAAATAGGGAATTTCAATATGCACCTTGGTCCGGCTATGAGTGTATACTTTACTAACCCTTACCTTTACCTCAAATTAGACATCACATCAATGTATGACTTAGTTTTCACCCTCGCACCAATTGACATTAGACTATTAGATAGAATCCACTAAATTTCTGTTGTTAATTCATTTCTCGTTAACTACCTCCTCGGTCAGGCAAGTAGCAACAAGGCGAGTTCTAACGCGTGCACTCGTTAAAAAGACTTCTAAGTGAAATAATTACCAATACATGCATAAACACTATTCAAGAATTACTTAATTATTATTCATACGTTGTTAATTGCTCATGGTTCCCACAACCCTAGTTGTGGATTTAGCTACACATGCTTGAAATAACATAATTTATGTTTTGATAAGAAGAATTCATGAACTTAATATTAGAGTAGAAGAAACCCGAAAGCTCCAATCGAATTTCAAAGTCAAAATCTTGTAAACGTTCGAAAATCAAATTGCTAAAGTTGCACGTTAATTCCACAAAATACCAAGAACTAAAAGTAAACAATAATGTATAACCCCCAAAAATGAGGTTTACATACCCTATTTATAGAAAAACATGTCCTAAACAAAAAGGAAACAAAATAAGGAAATAAACTTTTGGAACGCAGCATCAATCGACGACTTGACCTACAGACCATGGGTCGACCTACGGTCCGTAGGTCCCTTTCCGTTGGTCAACACTTAGAACTTTTCAGCAGAGGCTTGAACTTTCACTCTCAGATCATCAACGACGGACGTACAACACGGACCGTTGACCTACGGTTTGTGGGTCCTCTTCCGTGGCTCCACACTTAGGATTTTCATCAGGTACTGGAACTTCAACTCTCTAAACACATTCGATGGATGTGTAGGACGACCCGTGGGTTGACCTACGGTCCGTTAGTTGCTCCGTAGTTCCACACTTGGTCAAGCTTCCCTGATGTTGCATCTATGCCTACCCATCAATGAACTGTCAAAGGACCTACGGTTTGTGGATCACGTCCATGGGTGGCTCCTACTGCATAATTTCAATTGTAATCTCACTCAACCGCGCCCAAGCCTATTTCCTGCAAACCTAACACATAAAACATTATTTCTAATACAAAATGGCCCTAGACACACACAACTCTTAAGTGAAATGTATCAAAAATACCGTAAACTCACGGTATATCAATCACTCTCAACATGTACAAACATCTACAATGACATCAAATTACATTTTTTAGCATCAAGAACGTTTGAAGAATATTCACAAATTCTGTCGATTCAAACGTGATAATGTGAACCACCTAGAGGGACATCGTCTTTACCACCCAGAGGGACATTTCTACAGTATTATCAAATGAGATAATTCTACCACCAGAGGGACATTTCTACAGTATTACCAAATGAGATAATACTACCACCTAGAGGGACATCGTCTTTATCATGCGAAGAGTCATTCATGTCGTATTATCAAATGAGTTAATACCATTGCCAAGACGACCATTATATTCAAACCTCCGGGAGGGACATCATGTATTCAAAATGCCAAGAGGGACATTGCATCTTCAATGCAAAGAGGGCCTTGACATAATTAAATCCCTGGGAGGGGCATCATGTATTCAAAATGCCAAGAAGGATATTGTACCTTCAAATGCTAAAAGGGCAATTACATATTCAAATCGCCGAGAAGGACATTATATATTCAAAATGCCAAGAGGGCCATCCGTATAAAATTATCATAAGTGATAATATCATTGCTGAAAAGGTCATTCATATCATCAGCCGAAAGAGGTGATATAATTTTCGAGAGGGTCATCATTGTAGCATCATATCAATTCATGCGTCAAAACCGACAAAGGCTAACGTTAGAACATTTAAAGAAAAGAACATGTGTCAAATATGGTAAAATATATCAGTTCTCTATTTAAATTACAGTTTCTACTAACAAGTTTATTTCAGTCTTTGTCGAGAGCATCCAAGAGGATGAATTCTCAAATCAAACCACAGTTGCGGACAACATAAAAAAGGATGCAACACAACGTGTAACTGTTTCTTAGCAGGGAACTGGGACATAATACGAAGAGGATTGTCAAACTTATAGGATGCGAACTGAGGAATGACTTCCACCACAATCAAACCACACCCATATTAGAAGACATGTGGTTTTTTTTTAGTTTATCGGTTTCAGTTTCGCATCCAAAAAATTCTGGCTCTCACCGGAGGTAACTTTCCAATTTGAGTGACAATGCACAAAGAGCTTCACAAATTATGTTCATTTAAGTTCTTAATTATGGGTGTGAAGTGCACCACATTCATGGCTAAGAGGTTTCAAGTCTCTTTTTCATACTCGACTTATTTTTCACTCTTCCCAACTGAAGAACATCTTGCATAATAGATTTCCTTTTCAACCGATTGAGTCGAACTACAAACAACTGATTTCCTAAGTTGAGGGATATGTAGGCGTGATTAATGTTGAAAACTCGGTTGTACTCCAACATTCTCCCTTTAATCCTATTCCCGAGCATTCTGATTTCTTCATATATCGTTATCATGATAGCTTTTGAATTCTTTAAGAATCGTGCGTTAAATCAAGCGTATCAAACTACAAGTGACTTGTTTCTCATCTAGCCTGAGATATATAGGAAACCCAATTCCAGGATTCGGCCATGATTCCTAAAGTTTGTACCAAAGCCCTTTATCTAAAGGCTAAAGATGTGATCGGCCAAAATTGGATTCATCAATTTTATTACCTCGAATTTCTTTCATCGATCCAAGTCAAAAGAGAGACAGTTATTGACACCCGATTTTGAACCCCCAAAATAGAGATTAATCATCGAAGTTCTTCAATTTCAAACGATGTGAAATAATTTAGTTTATGAAATTCACAAAGTTTTTTTTCCAAGTTTTTTCAAATAGTTGTCACTTTTTTTTTAAAATTTTAAATAATATATAATGTTTTATATAATTAATACATTTTATGAATATTCAAAAATCATCTCAAAAGATTTTATATTTTAGTTAAATATTTCATTAAATTAGTTTAGTTTATATTATGATTTTAATTCTGAGTCAATTAGTTTAATTAAGTTTATTATTTTGTTTTGTTGAAATTAAGAAACTCATTAGTTGATCATATTAATTCGTCTTATTTAAATTTCAACCAAATTCACTAGTTAAACTCAATTTGGTTAAGTTTTGACTTACAATGGCTAAATTTGCTCCATTGGCCATCTCCTAATTACAAATCTAACCCTTTTCTTACCTCATATTCAACTCATTAAAAGACCAATTGTCACGCCCCGAGCTACCCCCAAGACGCGGACACGGGACCTAGGACCACAAGTGATCCCAAGCTAACCCTGCTGGCATGATCATGAACATACTAAAGATAATAAACTGATGCGGAAGCTAAATCATAAAATAAATCTGAAAAGATGGGGAATACCCATATACTATAACTGAATATATCAAATCTGAGAGTTTAATACAAAAGAAATATCAAACTCAAGATACTAAGCTGAATCTAACTATGTCTGAAATAAGCCTCTAAATTGACTAGAAATGCTGGGACAGGCCCCAGCTAAGTCTAGCAAAACTGAAACTAAAGACTAAAATACTGAAAAGAAACTCATGACTATTGTCC
>NC_064283.1:29027481-29191768 GCF_019186545.1 Solanum stenotomum
ATCTTCACTATATAATAATTCTAACTTATCTTGGATTATTTTTACTTTATCTATAGAGAATATAATTAATTCTATTTTAGGGTCTTCTTCTTTTATATTTTCTAATTTTTGTGTAATTTTTTCACTTCCTTTTATCCATTCTGTTGTTTTTCGTCTTTTGTTATTCACTCTTTTTGCTCCTATTTTTTGTTTACATGATGTTGTGAACCACCAGTGTGTTTTTGTTATTATATGTGGGTATAATTTTTCTAAAAATGGCATTCCTAATAGCATATCTTTTGTGGTCAATTCAAAGTTATATATTTCTTCTATAGTTAATATCTTATCCCATATTTGTATTTTTATATTTTTTGTCTTATATGTGATCATGCTTCCTTCATTATTAAATCATGTTACTACTATCGGTGTTTTTAATTTTTTTCATTTATCTTCTGCTAAGCAATTGTATTTACATATGTTAGCTTCTGCTCCTGTGTCTATCATTGGTGTATAATATCTGTTGTAATATATATATTTTCATGTTTTTATCATAAGAAAGTTCTTTTTATTATTATCTTCTTATTATTATAATTTATTGTTAACTGTTTGTCTTCTAAATTATATGGTTTTACTTGTTCTAACAACATTTATTTCTAAAGTGATATTTTTATCTCCTTGATATACTTTAAACTTTATTACTATTGGTACTCCTCCAATGATTATTTTCTTTTTTGTAGTTTTTTCGATATATATTAATGTCTTTGGTAGTTCAGGGCATAATTGTTCAGTAGTAATTATTTCATCTTTTGTTACTAATTCTCTTGTAATATAGTTTTCTTCTTGTCCTGTATTTATCAATATTAGATATTTTTGTTGTTCTATTACTCTCGTTATGTAGTAATGGTATGGTTTTATTTCTTCTTCTATTGATTTTTGTGAAGTTTTATCCATTCTTCTTGAGGTACTCATTTTTTATGATATTTGGTATATTTCATAGTTTATTCTTTTTTATGTGCTTAATCTTTCTTTTACTATTTCTAAATCTTCTTCTATATCAATCTCATTATAACTATAATCATTACTATCTATGACTGTAACTATCCTTTCAAAAGGATTTTCTATTTTTATTTTATTTTATTTTATTTTTTGCTGTTATTTTATATTTTGTTGTTAAAACATATAAGTTTTTACAACTAGCTGTAAATATTTTACTTCCTGGGCTAGTTCTATTCCTGACATTTTCCAATATAATACTAGTTATTTATCTATGTTTCTATCATTTATTGCTACAGAGTAGTTAGTACTTATTATAAATTTTAATTTTTGGTATATGAGGTTACCTTTTACTGCACTTATTATACTTTTTTCTATGGGTTGTATAATTCTATTATCCACTAAGTATATTTCTATGGGTGTATCTATTCCTTCTCTAAAACATGTTTTTATTAGTATTTCTGTTCCTCCTAAATGTACATATTTAATTGGATTTTTAGCTTTAATATCTTGTATTTCATTATTTATTATTCGTTTGTTTATTATTGATATTTTAGTCTTTCCTTTGGTGTATTTGCAATCTATCATACGTTCTCTTTGACTTACTACATAATATTCTTCTTTTTGTCGTTTAAACCAATTTCTTATTGTTGATATTTTGAATATTTTTTCTACGCTTAGGTCTAATTCTTTTCCTTTTATTTGTTCAAATATTTTATTATCAAATATTATTTTTTGTTCTACCCGATTCTTCATCTTGATATTTTTCTTTAGTTATTATTTGTATATATGTTTCAGTCATTTATATAGTATTCATTATCTGATTCTATTACTGAATTATTTTCCATTTCGTCTGTTTCGTTTTCTGATAATTCATATATACTATCTTCACTTTCTAATTCATAATCTACGTACTCTATTTGTGTATATTTTTCATTGTCTACCAGTATTTCTGATATTTGTTTTTTCTTTGGATAATTAGGTAATGTACAAATTTTAGCTATATGTCCTAATTTTCCACAATTTTAACAAGTACATTCTGTTAATTTTTTCTTTGGTCTATATGATCTTTTAGTTTTATAATTTTTCACATAGTATCTTCTTCTTGGTTTTTTATATTTATATTTTGATCTGTATTTTTTATTATATTTCTTTTTATAGTATCTGTCTGTACAACCGAATTGGGGTGTTGTTTTATTTTTGCAACATGCTAAGTTTTTTATCAATATTTTTTCCATTTTTATTTCTTCTTTATGTTTTTCACATAGTTCTATAAATCATCATTGTAAGAATTTTATTTTAGTTCCTAAGGTATCTGTTGATCCTACTTCATTCTAACTTTTTATTACCTTTGAATTAAAAGGTTCTGGTAATTTTATAAAATATAATTTTCTTATTTCTTTACTTTCTTCTATGCTATATGTTCATTTATAATAGTATTCTCTAAATGCACATGTATATTCACCTATATAACACATGTTACATATTGCTAATTTTGTCATTAGATTTCGGTTTATGATTTTTTTCTTTATTTTGTTCTTCTACTTCTGTTGTCATACTACTAAATTCATTTCTTATAGCCACTTCGTATTTATCTAATATTTCCATAGTTGTAGTAGCTATTTCACCATCAAATTTTTTATTACTTCTTAAAGTTTTTAAACTTTCATCTGATAAATTTTGTAGCCATAATTTTATTGTTCCTATAAATGTTCTTTCTATATATCCTGGTGTTTCTGTCATTCCTATTGTTATCTATTAATTTTTTTGATATATATCTCATCCATAATTGGATTGTTTTATTTATATCTACTACACAGTCTAAATCTAAAAAATTATGTTGTTCAGTTATTGGTTTAGGTGTCCATTTTTTATTCAATCTTTTATCTCACATAGTTTTTTCTCTATCATACTGTCCATAGTTTGTATTATAGTATCTTGAATTTTTTGGATTTTTTACTCCTGATGTACTTGGCTTTTCATCCATGTCTACGTCTCCAGTATTTACTTCTAAATTCTTTATATCTATGTTTGCTAAAAGTTTTGTATATGTTTCGTTTGTTTCTGAATGTTGTTCTTCTAGATCATATCATTATTTATTTCATCAATTCCTATTTCAGGTAGATTATCTTGGTTTTCTTCTTTTTCTTCTAGTTCTTCTAATTGTAATTTTTCTTTAAATTTATTTATTTCATTTGCTAATTTTGTTTTTTGTTCTTTTTCTTTTTGTTTAATTTCATACATTTCTTTCAATATTGCCAGCTCTTTTTCTAGTTCTATTATTTTAGTATTTTTTAATTCTTCTAATTGTTGTACTTTCTTTTTTGCTTGTTGTTTTATTTTTTCAATTTTCAATTTTCTATCTATTTTTTCATTTTCTTTTGTTATTCTTATCATAGCAGTTAAACTAAAACTATCTTCTAATTTTACTGTTTCTTTTTTCTAACATTAAACTTAGATTGTCAAATATTTTCTATATGTTAAATTTGCTTTTTTTTGGAGAATTTTAGTCACTTTAGTTTCTTTTTGAATAAATTTATTTGGAGAATGTGTTGTCATTATTTGTGATTAATCTTTTATGGAAAATTTAAAAAAAAAATTGGAGTTTTGTTACTAAATTTACATGAACTTGTTCTATAACAAATAAAGAATATGAAGATTTTGAAGAACGGAGAACTTTTCCATGATGAAAATGGGAAGCAACTATAAGCAACAAAACATGTTAAAGAATCAGTAGAACTTGAAGGAGACTTATTTTTTGCCAGGAGGTTTCTAAAGGCGTTTTCATTGTATATGCTACAATTTTATTTCTATCTTTTTAAAGAGTTGACAAATTCTATCTCATAAAATTTAGTTTGATATTTTTTTTTGGTATTATGATGATTTAGTTCAGTTTAACTAGTTATTGAACTTTTTGTGGATAGATTATTTAATTTGTATGTTTTGGTTACTTTTAATATATTCTTTGAATTAATAATTATTTAAAGATTGTTTTTTTGTTGCGGAAATTTAACATACAATAAGCAAAACAACTTGGTTGTGAAAAGTACTTATAATGACCAAATGCTTCTTCATAATTAAAGGTTTTTAGTGATTTTAGTGACAATTAGCGAAGGGAAATTTGGTCGCTAAAAAGAAATGTAACGACCGGATTTCTTATTGTTGCTAAAGATGTTTTAACGACCGGTATCATAGTCCGGTCATTAACCTTTAACGACGGAGCTTTTAATGACTGGTGACGACGAGCTTTTTATCAATCGTTATTGACTAATAACGACCAGATTATAGCTTTTAGCGACCAAATTTCCCCTCGTTAAAAGCCTTATTTCTTGTAGTGATACTGGTCCTCTCGATTGGGAAAAGTTTAAGGTTGCTTTCCTTGATAGGTTTTTTCACCTTGAGATGAGGGAGGGAAAGGTACTTGAATTCATCAACCTTCGTTAAGGAAACATGAGTGTGAAGGAATATACTTTGAAGTTCACACAATTGTCTCAATATGCTCCTACTATGGTTGACGATCCTAGGGCAAGGATGAGTAAGTTTATTTCGGGTGTGTCTGAGTTGTGGTCAAGGAATGTCGTACAGTCATGCTTATCAATGATACAGACATTTCTCGTCTTATGGTTTATGCTCAATAAATAGAAAAGGAGAAACTTAAGGAAAGATCTAGGGTGACAAAGAAGGCAAAGATCGATAATGGTGACTTCTCACGTTCAAGGTTAGATGGACATGGTCGTTCTAAGTTCCGACAAACGTTTTCCGGTCAAGGTTCCTCCAATGCTCCTCCTAAGTTCAACAAAGATAGGGTGTCTAACCCTAAGCCTCAAGGAGGAAATGGTGGTGGATTTTCATCATTTACTTATGCTAAATGTGGAAGGAAGCATGAGGGTAAATGCTTAGCCGATACGCATGGTTGCTTTGGTTGTGGTAAAAGTGGCCATAAAATAAGGGATTGTTCAACGCTTACGGCTAAGGGAAGAGAAGATAGGAAATCTCCGCCTAGTCGTTCGGGTTCAAGTGCTCCAAAGCAAAACTGATTCTATGCAGTTCAAACACGTCATGAGCAAGAGGGTTCTCTATGTGCTTACTGGTATGTTGAAATTCTTTCATCTATATATTTATACTTTACTTGATCCCGGTGCTACCTTGTCTTTTATGACGCCATATGTGTTTATGAGGTTTGATATTCTTTCGGATGTGTTCTTAGACCCTTTTTGTATCTCTACTCCTATCGATGAATCTATTGTGGCTAACAGAGTCTATAGAAATTGCCCTATCTCCTTATCCCATAGAGTCACTCATATTGATCTTGTAGAGCTTGATATGCTAGATTTTGATGTTATTCTTGGTATGAATTGGTTGCATTCTTGTTATGCTTCTATTAATCGTAGAACCCGAGTGGTCAAGTTTCAGTTTCCAAATGAGCCTATCCTCGAGTGGTAAGAAGGAAATTTTATGCCAAAAGGTTGGTTTGTTTCTTGTTTGAAAGCTAGAAAGATGATTTCTAAGGGTTGCTTATGCCATCTAATTGGGGTAAGGGATATGGATTCTGAAACCCCTACTCTTGAGTCGGTCCATGTTATTAATAAGTTTTCGAAAGTGATGATGATCTACCCGGTGTTACTCTCGAAAGGGAAATAGACTTCGGTATTGACCTTCTCCCAGATATACAGCCTATATCTATTCCTCCTTATCGAATGGCTCTAGCAGAACTCAAGGAGTTAAAGGAGAAATTGAAAGATTTGTTGGATAAGGGTTCATCCAACCGTGTATCTCTCCATTGGGTGCTCCAGTTCTGTTTGTTTGGAAGAAAGATGGTTCACTCCATATTGTATTGACTATCGGCAATTGAACAAGGTTACCATTAAGAATAAGTATCCTCTTCCAAAGATAAATGATTTGTTTGATCAACTTCAAGGAGCAAGTTACTTCTCTAAGAGACCTCCGGTCGGGTTATCACCAATTGAGGGTGAAAAAGGATGACATTTCGAAGACGGTTTTTTGAACTTGGTATGGTCATTATGAGTTTTTGGTGATGTCCTTTCACTTGAACAATGCTCCGGCCGTATTTATGGATTTGATGAATAGGGTGTTTAGAAATACCTCGATATGTTTGTGATTGTGTTTATTGATGATATATTGATCTATTCAAGGAGTGAAGACGATCATACCAATCATTTGAGGATTGTGTTGCAAGTCCTAAAGGACCAACAACTCTTTGCAAAGTTTAGCAAATGCGAGTTTTGGTTGATATATGTGGCCTTTCTTGGTCGCATTGCTTCCGGTAAGGGTATTGAGGTAGATCCTAAGAAGACGGATGCGGTTAAGAGTTGGCCTAGACCTCTATGCCCTTCAGATATTAGAAGTTTCTTGGGTTTGGATGGTTACTGCAGAAGATTTTTTGAAGGGTTTTCTTTGATTGCCTCTCCATAAACGACATTGACCCAAAAGAAGTTTAAGTTCATATGGTCAAAAGCGTGTGAGAAGAGTTTCCAAGAACTGAAAGATAGACTTACTTCCGCTTCGGTGTTGACTTTACCAGAAGGAATCGATGAGTTTGTTGTTTATTGTGATGCTTCAAGAATTGGGTTAGTGTGTGTCCTTATATAAACTGGGAAAGTCATTGCCTATGCCTCAAGGAAACTTAAGGTGCACGAAAAGAACTATCCTACCCATGATTTAGAATTAGCAACAGTTGTGTTTGCCTTAAAGATTTGGAGGCATTACTTATATGGTTTTCATGTTGATGTCTTTACCGACCACAAAAGTTTGCAACATGTGTTTAAACAGAAATATTTGAATCTTCGCCAAATGAGGTGGCTTGAGTTACTAAAGGATTATGACATAAGTGTTCTATATCACCTCAAAAAAGCGAATGTAGTGGTGGATGCTATGAATCAGTTATCAATGGGTAGTGTTGCTCATGTTGAGGAAAATAAGGAGTTGGTTTGAGATGTTCATAGATTGGCCCGATTGGGTGTTCGATTGGTTGACTCCACCAAAGGTGGTATTCTGGTTGACAATGGCTCATAATCTTCTTTTGTGGCGGATGTGAAAGCCAAGCAAGGTCTTGACCCAATCTTGATTGAATTAAAGGAAGCGGTGCTTAAGAAGTCGGTTGAGGCTTTCTCCCAAGAGGGAGATGGAGTGCTTAGGTATTAAGGTCATTTGTGTGTTCCCGATGTAGAAGACTTGAGAGATTAGATCTTATCAGAAGCACATAATTCTCGATACTCCATTCACCCAAGAGCCACCAAGATGTACCGTGACTTGCGCGAGGTCTATTAGTGGAATGAGATGAAAAAGGATATTGTGGAATTTGTGGCTAAGTGTCCTAATTGTCAACAAGTGAAGCTTGAGAATCAAAAACCGGGAGGTTTATCCCAAGATATCAGTATTCCTACTTGGAAGTGGGAAGATTTGAATAAGGACTTCATTGTTGGGTTACCTCACACCTGGCAACAACATGATTCGATTTCGGTTATTATGAATCAAATGACAAAATTGGCTCATTTCATTCCTGTAAAGGTTTCTTATTCGGTGGAGGACTATGCTAAGTTGTACTTGAGGAAAATAGCTAGGTTGCATGGAGTGCCCTTGTCCATTATCTCTGATCATGGTACCCAATTCACTTCTCAGTTTTGGAAATCTTTCCAAAAATGGCTTGGTACTCATGTTAAGCTTAGTACGGCCTTTCATCCTTAAACCGATGGGCAAGCGGAGTGTACTATCCAAACTTTAGAGGATATCTTAAGAGCTTGTGTAATTGCCTTCAAGGGTAATTGGGATGATCACTTGAGCTATCACTCAAGTATTGGTATGCTCCATTTGAGGCTCTATATGGTAGGAGGTGTAGATCTCTTATAGGTTGGTTTGAAGTGGGTGAAGTTGCTTTGATAGGTCTTAAGTTGGTACATGGGGCTATGGAGAAAGTTTGGCTTATTAGAGAGAGGTTGAAAACGGCTCAAAGTCAACAAAAGTCCTATGCCGATGTTAGAAGAAAAGATCTTGAGTTCGATGTGAATGATTGGGTCTACTTGAAAATTTCACCCATGAATGGTGTAATGAGATTTGGAAAGAAATGGAAGCTTAGTCCCCGTTCTGTAGGCCTATATCAAATTTTGGGGCGTATTGGTAAAGTTGCTTATGAACTTGAATTGCCTAATGAATTGGCATCGGTGCATCCAATTTTCCATGTCTCCTTGTTGAAGAAATGTGTTGGTGATCTGACATTTATAGTACCATTGGAGAGTCTTGGCATAAAGGATAGCCTTTCTTACGAAGAAGTTCTAATTGAGATCTTGGACTGGCAAAATTGGAAGTTGAGAAATAAAGAAATTGCTTCGATGACCTCTCTTTGGAGGAATCATATAGTTGACGGTGCTACTTGGGAGGCCGGGGCTGATATGATATCTCGTTATCCTCATCTCTTTCCCTCTGTCCCTACTCTAGCTTGAGGTATCCAGTTCCTCATGGTTTACTCTTTTGGTTTCATGTGTCTTAGATATTTCCCATGATTCCACATTTATGCATGTTCATGAAAAAAAACACTTGATGTTTGAGGAAATGAGTTGACTTGATAGATTTACTTATGTTTATGTGCATTTGAGTATGATTTGCATATAGACCTTATGAAATGATGTTTTGAACATGCTTTAGCTTGGAGTTGAAGTTTCTTCCTCTGATATGTGCATTTATGTGATTGCATTCATGTTGGGTTGTTAGGTCTAGTTCCTACCCTCTTTTGATGTCTTGAATCTCATTCGTAGACGAATGTTCCCAAGGGGGAGATATTGTAACACCTCGGATTTGAAAAGGGGCTAAAAAGGGTCAAATCGGCTAGTCACGAACCCAAAATGGGCCATAGACCCTTCACGGCACCCTAGACGGGCCGTGTAGGGGTCCGTGGCCCGTTAAAGTCCTCGTGAAAACTATCCAAGACCTTCCCTAGGCAGGGGTTACCTGGACGGTGCCCCAAACGGCTTGTGGTGATTTGGATAGCCCGTCTAGGGGTCTGTACAAGTCACCCAGTCAGTAAGGTCTCACCCCAGGTCACTGTTAAGGACCATAGATGCCTAAACGGTTCGTGAAGCTTCAAACGGACCGTGAAGTCGTCAGTGAATGAGATTTATCAGACTTCGAATTTTGAGTCAACTTCAAACGATCATATCTTTCGGCACAAAATGAATTAGGTGGACCATGACCAATCAAATTAAAGATCTTTGAGTATTCTTTCCAACACCACCAAGTTTGCCTAATTCCAAGTCTGTAATAAAAATTTGTGCATGTGTTTGTGAAGCCCTTTCGGGCAGGACATCTTCACGACCCACTAGACGGGCCATCATACTCTAGACAGCCCGTGAAGCCCCTCTTGAGAGGCACTTCGGCAGTTTTAAGTCATGGTCATCTTGGTCTTTTCCCAATTGTTTTAACTCAATGCTACATCGTTTTACCTTCTACCCAAAGCCATATATAATGATTTTTAACCTCCAAATTACCCAATTCAATTTATTTTCCTAAAATCTCAAAAGTTGATCAAGTTCATCCTCTCAAATATTTCTCTCTCTAAGGAAGAAGAAGAGGAAGTCTAGGGTTTCAAGATCAAGTCTCCAAATTCACCATTAATTGCAAGCTTTTGGCATCAAAGTATGATAGTATTCACCCATGGAGTCCTTTCCTCCATAGAGTTACTAAATTCTCCAATTGCGCAAGTTAGAATCTCCTATAGAAGTTAGGGTTTTTAGTCAATCTAATGGGTTCTTTTCAATTACGATCTAGTTGTTTTATGTCTTTTGTATGCATAAATTGAGATAATTGCATGTTTTTAAGTTGAATTTGCATGAACCCATGCATGATCCATGATTTATAGAATTAATCTTATGATGAATCCTTTGAAAGACGAAAGATGAATTTATGAACATATGCATGTTCTTAATGAAATTTATCAAAATGTTTTAAGGATGCTTTGAGAGTGAAGTATCAATGTTGTTGTGTTGTGAAATAATTTCTCACTTAGTACTCGGACATTAATGTGAAAGGGTTTTCTCACATAAATAATTCACAAGATTGAAAGGTTTTCTCACCTAAGATGAATCAAGATTAAGGAGCTATTCTAATAATAAGACAAGTGGCGATTACCCATGTCTCATAATGATAAAATGAGTTAAGATTAATCACTATTTCGTGGGATTTATGCTTAGTACCGAGATGATATTGAGATGGAAGCTCTTCTATAACTTGAGATCAGGTTCCTAGTAGCAATCTCCTTATTCCATACCTATGTGCCACCATAGGATGTTGTCTTAGATAGACAATAGCTAGTGGATCCACGTAAGCTAAAAGTTCATGGTTCTTACCTTGGTAAGTGAGGACACCCCTTTTCGGTGTGTGGTAGACACTAGATTTCATGTTATAGCTCACATAGACTTTATGTTGGTTAAAGGTAAATCTCCCACAATAATGAACTAAGGTTACTTAGAGAAGTATCAAAACAAGTGTTTTAAAGATGTTTATCTTGTATTGACCATGTTTATGATTTATGTTTTCTAACCCTTTTAGCTCGTGATTTTAGCATGGTCATTGCATACCATGTAAAGTCCCTTTTTAGCATGATTTCGTATATTATATGCATTACTATCATGGTACATTCTTTGTGCTAACACATACTCTTGCCTACATTATTTCACTAATGTAGGGTCCGACGCTCCTATTCTGCATCCCCATGGCTAGTGATCACATTAGTAGCTTTTGAAGATTAGTGAGTCCTCATGTTTCGAGGACCGAACCCTTGATTGGTTATTGTCTTTACTTTTTCAGATTGTATATGATGTATGGATTACGTCTCAATCACCCTTGATGTACTCGATGACTTTGAGACTATGTTAGACTTCTGCTACGTTTTTGACAAACTCTTTATGATTTAAACTGTATTTTAAACTCTTAAACTCTATTATCTTGTATGATGTATGCTGAGTGGCTTGTGTATGACCTTTTGAGGTCCTATGCGCCATGTCACGTCTAGGGGATACTTTCGGTCGTGACAGGGCCATCATGACTCAAAATCAGGTCATGACATTAAGTCATAATAATAAGCAACTTAAAAATTTAAAAGTGTTATAAATAATTGATGGATGTGGATGTCCTATGGCCCACACTCATTTAAGACCTATCTCCACTTGCCAATTAGCCTACTTCTTGGTGACCAAGAAAGCCATGCACTGTAGCTATTTCCTTTTCTCAAGTATGTTCATTTTCCTTGGCTATAAATAGCTATTCAAGTATACAATGCAATACATAGAAAAGAGAAGAAAAGTAAAGAAGACTAAATATTCTTCCTCTCAATTTCTTATATCAAAGAATATAGAAATATCTTCTCTCTTCTTCTTTTGTTATTTTAGTTTAATAGTTTCCTCTTATTTTATAATACGTTATCAGCATGAGTCTCTAACCAATTGAGATAACTTCTAATCTTTTACTAAAAGGATTTGAACTAATTTTCTTTTTCATTGAACATATAAAGAAAGCAAAAGGTATATGTTACTAGTTATCTAGTCTTTGTCCATACATCTCATTTATGGAAAGGTATAAATTTTATTTTCTCAACTTTAAACAATTCTTCACTAATGATTGTTTATTGGCCTTGTCAACTGTCAAGATTCAAGATTATCATGTATGAGATGATTACCTTCTATACTTCACATTAGAAGATGTTATGAAAATAAATGATTTAACTGTGCTAAGTCCAAAAAAAAAAAAAAAATATATATATATATATATATATATATATATGTTTGATTTTTTGCATCAACAATTAAGAATTAAGGAATTCTAAAACTCAAGTTCACCTTACAATATTAATATTACCACGATATGGAAACATCTTTCGATAATTTTGTTACTCATTAGTTGCTTATAGCTTCTTCATCTTAATTATTTTTTTGCCTTAATTTATTGAACTAACCATGGATGTAAGAAGGAAAATATAAATTTAAATTTGCCTTCCTAATTTTGTGCTTGTTAAAATTTGATAGACTATCATATGGAATATGAAATTTTATTACTTATTTTGTCGGAAATTTGGGATTTCTAGAACAAGTTATTTAGATGTAAATGTTTGTTTCTCATTTGAATGGATCATGAACTACTAATTATATTAGTGATGAATCTATTAATTTATCGTGAAGTCATCTTATGATCTTTTGTCTTGTTAATTTAATTGATGATTTTGATGTAAATTAATTTCTAGAACATATAGTATCTATAAGAAGTTGGGTTTATCTACAAAATGTAATTTTGTATATTTCCAGATAGTAAGATAGTATTTTTAAGGAGAAGCACATGTTAGTAGTGATGGAATTTGGAGCAATTTTTACCTACTATAATGTTTAAGTTGAAATATATATTTCTACATCTTAACTTTTTTATTTGTCATCATGATGTGGGTTTAATACCCAATTTCTCATGGATAACAAAAATCATAAATGATTTGGAAGTTTCAATTGCTCATTTTTCTTGAAATTTTTTGATAATGATAACTACATATTTTCTAAGATAAACAACGTTTTTTGTTGTAGATAAATTCAATATTTATGTGTATAATTATAAAGTAGTAACAATGTTAAAGGGTCTAGGGTATTCCAATTGCATTTTGGCTTATTATGTCAATGGTTAAAGGTAAGACGATGAATTCAATTTCATTGCACCAAAAGGGTAAGACATCAATTAAAGTTTTGATGCACTATGATGATAAGATATTGGATTCAAGTCCCACTAAATATGGCCTACAAGCCTTCTTATATTAAAAAAAAATCTTCATTTCAAATTCTAATGCAATATACTGATGAGATAATGACGACTGAGCAAATAGATGCGCTCTTGATGAAAAATTATGAAATACTTAATTTTGCTCCATTGTCTAAAATGAATGTGGTAGCAGTACATGATAAGTCTGAAAGATGACAAAATCAATATTGTGATAATTATAAAAGAAAGAACATTAAGAGTTCTCAAAATGGCATTTTTGAAGAATGAAGGTAATTTTTGTCATGAAAAATGGTATGAAAGGTCATTACAAACATTTTTGTTACGAGACCTAATAATTTGATAAAGTTTATAAATCCTCCATCAAAGAAAAGGATGAAAAAGTGGTGATACACTTGACTTTCAAAAGTGATGTCGAGGTATGTGTATGTCATATGAATATGACAAATTTCAAAGCATGACAATGAACTTCTAATGAAAAAAATAATAATATATAATTATAAAGCATGTATGTATGATTATAGTCAATTCCTTGAAGAGAATGTGATTTGTGATAAGTATCATGAGAAGTGAACTATTCTTGAAAGTGAATGTGTCAAGAGATGATGAATATTATAAATAAAGAGATACTCGTATATGATTTAATAAATACCACAACTCACCCCTATGGGTGGTAAGAGAGAAACAAAGAAATTTTATGTTGGTATAAATGGTCATTGGTCAAGTACTTTTAGTACATCACAAATATTGTGGTATGTTTTATTATGAACTACTGAAAGAGCAAAAGAATTGGTTATATATCTCCTTGTGTCGAAAGTATTTTGCTAGATATTAAACAAAAGGGAGGAGATACAAATGACAAAAGTAAATCAAGAAACAAGTTTTGCTTGTAATGATTTTGACCATGACAATAATGATATAAATTTCTCCTTGAAAAAGATGTTCACCACACAAACAATGTTATGAAATATGTGGTAGTATCCAATGTTAATTGTGAGCTTTGATGATCTAATGTGCTACTACCCAAAGAAATAAAATTGCTCATGATATTGGAATTTTAGTAAGTCTCGTGAGAAACTTTTTAAGTTTCAAAGAAATAGTCAAAGAAAAAAATTATATTGAGACTATAAAATATGGAAAGATTTAAGATCTTCATATTATTATAATCAAAGTGGGTTAAAAATATTTACTTGAAAGATTACCTATGTTTTCATATTGTTTGTGGTAACTAAATATGGACATGATGATGGAATCACATGCAAAATAAACTAGAAGTTTATTGAAATAGATATCAGTTGGCATGACCGGTTAATGACCATCCTGGTTCAAATATAATACGAAAATAAATGAGAATTCATGTGGTTATATATATTGAAGAAATAATAAGTTCTTCAAAAATTCTCTTGTGTTGTTTGTTCTCATGATAAAATTATTGTTGTACCAGCTAAGGTTGAGATTGTATCTCCTGAAATTTTGAAATGTATAAAAAGGTGAATATGGGCCCGTTCACTTGCCATGTGGACCATTTAATATTATGATTTTAATAGATGCATCTATGTTATGGTCACGTGTGCTTTATTATCAAACTGCAATTTGATTTTTGCAAAGGTTCTTTGCTCGAATTGCTAAATCAACAACACATTTCAAATTATAAAATTATAATGATGATGTTGATTTATATCCAAGTGGTTTAAGGAAAAATTATATGTCTCCAATTATAGCTATACCATTGTTATGAGAACAAAACTCCCAAAAGAAATTTGGTATAAGATGTGTTTTTTAAAGTGTAACAACACTTGTACGTATCAAGCCAACAAGGTTCCCCAATCACAATTGATTCAAGGTCAGGAACCAAATAATTCTCAACTAAAAATTTAAATGTGCGGTATATTATTCTATTTCTCCACCATTACTCAATGCACAAAGATGAGTCCCCAAATAAGGTTGAGTGAATGTTAGATTCTCTAACAGTAGGGAGAGGAATGATAAGCAACTAGAAAATAAGTTATACATAATGAATTATATGATCCTCGTTGAAGAGATAATTTAAGTCAATTGTCAGGCGCATTTATTGACCCTATGTTATAATCCAGTTATAAATGCTCTAATGTCCTTGAAGGACATAATTTATGACATGCCTGAAGAGTGATAAATTATTCAATTCGAAAGATAAAACTTCTTGAAGAAGAAAAGAATCAAATGATCAAGATTGTCATAATAATAAGGCAAGTGCTTTAGAAAGAGCACCATGACATAACACTTTATAAGACGATGGTAAAGGTTCAGGTACTTGAAAATGATGAAAAATAAAGTGAGCTTCATAAGTTATATGAAACGATCCCAAAAATGCCCGAAAATGTGCTTCGGAAACACCTATAATTGTAATTTCATATATCTCAAAATCTGTGCATGATTTCAGAAATTCGACTTCATATTCTTATTCATGGGGTCAAATTGAATGGGTAATGGGTCTAACCCGAATTTTAGAGCAACTGTATCAAAATTCGAAAATCGCAAAAAAATGCGATTTGGAGGGTCAACTTTAAAGGGGCATATCTCTTAGCACACAAGGAACTGGAAGGGCCACAACCTATTAAATTAAAGTTCTTTGAGTTAGCTTTCCAACACACTTGGTTTCACCTTATTCTAAGTTAGGATGAGGGAGTTATGACCATTTTCGTAAAATCTGTCTGTGCAGATTTGCAATTTCCAGTGAACTATTTTTTTAGGCGGGTTGGGGACGTTTTTTTTATAAAAGAGGGATATGTCCCATACTTAGTCATTTTTTTTAACTTTAAAAACACTCTCTAAGCCCTCTCCAAAATTCCACCAAGATCCTCAACCAAATTCAAACATCTCAAGCTCTAATTCCGGATTCAAGACTCAATCTCAAGCTTCAATTCTCCATTCCAATCTTCATCAAGGATTCTCCAAAGTTGAGGTATGTGGGTTTGATTGTGGAAACCTTCCTTTCCACAAGTCCAACCATTTATCCTCTATTACTACTTCAAGTTTATGGGTCCTTATGGTTATTTATGAACTCTTGAAGTATGGAATTACTACTACACACCCTATTATGGTCTATTTTGCATATTATCATGAAATGAAATTATTATGTGATGTTTATGGTTTTCATGCTTCCATGATCAAATTATGAAGGTTGATTTATATATATGTATGTTGTTGGTGGGATGATTTATATGGATTTTGGAATTGGTTGGACTTAGTACTCTTGAAATACATGATTTTATTTACATGAACAATAGCCCACCATGTGTTTGATAAAATGCCCACTTATAGAATTCTTAGGAAATGGAAGGTCCAATGTACGTCCTATGAGTCGGATGGTCATATAATCATTGAAATGATGATGAAATGGATACATGTATATGATTTTCTCTATATAAGTGTTGTGAGTCGACCAAGCCTAGCTCGGGGGGTTGTAGGCCCGGGTAACCGTATCGAGGGGTTGGTACCTTGGTTGCCTAGTACGGGGGGTAGTAGGCCCGTATAACCACATCGAGGGGTTTGTACCTTGGTCCCTAGCTCGGGGGGTGGTAGGCCCGGGTAACCACATTGAGGGGTTTGTACCTCTTTCGCCTCTCCAAGGGGGTGGTAGGCCTTGGAAAATACTATATTGATGGTCACTCACCACACATGTACTACGTCCCACTAAATATGATTTTTATGTAAGCGTCATTATATATATCATTTCATTTATGTGCTATCTATCGGGTATGATTATGCATTTTTCCTATGATGTCCATCTATTGTAGCATTGCATTGCATCCCATATACTTAGTACATTCAAACGTACTAATGCATACTCTATGCCTACATGATGTCACCATGTAGGGACCGGAGCACCGCTTGACCATCCTCCTCCGCGTGGCTAATACGATTTCCTATCAAGGTTATTGGTGAGTCCTCCATTCCGGGGACGTTGCTCATGATCTTTTGCTATGTATAAGACTTTTCTTTTTAGTTATGTTTTGACTATGAGGGTGAGCCCGGTAGTTTGTCTTGGCCCCCGCTAAGTACTCATGTTTAGAGGTGGTGTTGGACAAGTTGTGTATTATGCTTGAGCTTGACTCATCTATGGTATTTATGTATCATTTCTTCTTTTTTTTTTCTTGCTCCCTTAGTCCCGATTTCCCCCTTTGATTATGCTTATTGCTTATGGTCATTTTAATTGCTTCCGCGACCAAGGATGTGTAATGATACGCTATGAGGCTTGTTTGGGGTTCCTTCGGGTTCCCCATTCGCCGGTCACGTCTAGGCCCTAGGCTTGGATCGTGACAGTATATCGCATTAGAATCGATATCAAATAATCGTCGACAATATCTTGAATATAATATAGTGCTCAAATTATAAATGGTGATGAGGATCTTGATATTAAATCTATCAACTCTTGACAGATAAATGATTGAGCAAAGAAAATACAATTCAAGTATATTTTTATTCACTTAAAAAAGTGATGTTTTGGACTTATTTTGTCCATATACCAAGATATAATGTCAGTGGGGTACAAATGAATTACTGTGCGATAAGTGAAATCGTAAAATATGAAGTAATACTTGTGCATTGGAAAATAAAGATTTTTCACAAAAGTCCTGACATTATTGTATGGAGATGTATACTCCCAAGGTGGATGCAATGAGGTTTCTTTCAGTCTGACAATATATGAAAAACTTGAATACGCATGGTGAATGATTATCATGTCTAGCTAGACAGTAAATAATATATGAAAATTTCTGAAGGATTTAAAATATTTTAAAGCGCTTCCATTGAATAGTACCCCAATGGTTGTGAGATCGCTTAACATAAAGATCAATTTTGATCTCATTAAAATGGTTAGAAAGTACCATATCATAGTGTAATTGGTGCACGTATGTATCCTACTACTATTATTCATGGTTTAATAATTTTAGTGTGCATGAAAAATATAACATCACTCTTATCGATGGAAATATTAGAGTGAATGAAATATCGTTACAAATTATTTATTCTGATCAATCATGTCAAGGTTTATTAATTATGAAATTGCAGGAAATTATGAAGTTTGATCTCAAGAAAATCTGGGAATACTAGCATATCAAATCATTCCACAAGACAGTCAATTTTATTGTTATACAAGTGGAAGTGTCCGTTAGTACTTGGTTGTTGCTACTAACAAGTCAAACAAACAGTTTGTCTACGCTGACGAGGTCACAAACTAAGTGATTATCAAAAATGTAATTGGATGAACTCAACATATACAACGGACAAGAAAACAATATATCAAAATAAGCTCAAGGATGCAACATCTTCATGAATATAATTTGGTCACAAAGATACAATCAATATCAACATTTGGGAGGCTAAGTATAAGGTTGAGAGATATCCTTTACAAGAATTAAGTGATGTTTTAATCAGGGGAGTAAATACATGTTGCACTTTTTTTTCCCTTAACCAAGGTTTTTTCCCACTGGGTTTTCTTGGTAAGGTCTTTAATGAGGCAGCTTTCAATGCGTATTACTAGATATGTGTACTCTTTTTCCTTCACTAGGTTTTTTCCCACAGGATTTTTCCTAGTAAGATTTTAACGAGGCACATTATCTATTAATAAACTCCAATGAATAGTAAATACATAATATTGTGGATGTCCATTACACAGTTTTCTAAATAAGCTTGAAATCAAGAAGGCAACTTACAAGCAGATCCTTACAAGAAGCTTACAAGCAGTTCTGCAAGCAGGTTCCTATAAGCAACTTACAAGCAGCTCTATGAGTAGGTTCTTTTAAGCAGTTTACAAGTAACCCTATAATTTTAACGATATTTATTGTCTATCAAGACATGGACATCCAAGGGGGAGTGTTATAAATAATTGGTGGATGTGGATGTCCTATGGCCCATACTCATTTAAGGCCTATCTCCACTTGCCAATTAGCCTACTTCTTGGTGGCCAAGAAAGCCATGCACTGTAGCAATTTCCTTTCCTCAAGTATGTTCATTTTCCTTGGCTATAAATAGCTATTCAAGTATACAATGTAATACATAGAAAAGAGAAGCAAAGTACTAAATATTCTTCCTCTCAATTTCTTATATCAAAGAATATACAAATATCTTCTCTCTTCTTCTTTTGTTATTTTATTTTAATAGTTTCCTCTTATTTTATAATAAAAGTTATATAAACAATGTATATGATTCTTAAAATTCTATCTACACCACATAAATTGATTAGAGAGAGTAACATATACGTATTATTCAAAAATTAAATAAAAAGTTATAAAATTATAATAATTGACAATAAAAGATATATAAAAATTGGTTGACTTTTGAAATTCAATTAGTGCCACATAAATTAAGACAAAAGAAGTAACATAAACTATTTGAAAATGCAATAAGAAATATTATAAATCACAATAACTTACAACTTAAAAATTTGAAAGATATATATTAGTTGAAAATTACAATAATTAACAACTTAAAATATAAAAAAAAAAATCTATATTACCTTTTTTTTTTGTTTCCCATCCGGTGTTCGGAGCCACATTGGAGCTCCGACTAAATTCAAATCGCATATACAGGGCCCATTAAGGGGTGGCGCTCCCAATAGGATTTTCTCCATACCCAGGGCTCGAACTCAAGACCTCTGGTTAAGGGTGAAGCACTCCCACCAGTGCACCACAACCCATGTTGGTAAAAATCTATCTATATTACCTTAAAAGCATGAACTCCTAACTTGGATGTCAAATTACTATAATATCCCTAATTTAGGTTGTGACTTTTTCAATGAGTTGTGACTTTTCTGATAAGTTGTGACATTTTTCAAAGGGTTGTGATTTTTCGATGAATTGTGACTTTTCCAAAATAGTTGTGACTTTTCCAAAGGGTTGTGACTTTTTGGAAAGGTCATGACTTTTCAAATAAGATACAAAAAGCAGTCGTTCATACTACCCTTTTAAATTACTATAATATCCCCAACTTAGGTTGTGACTTTTTCGATGAGTTGTGACTTTTCTGATAAGTTGTGACATTTTTAAAAGGGTTGTGATTTTTCGATGAGTTGTGACTTTTCCAAAATAGTTGTGACTTTTTTCATAAGTTGTGACTTTTTCAAAGGGTTGTGACTTCTTGGAAAGGTCATGACTTTTCAAATAAGATACAAAAAACAGTTGTTCATACTACCCTTTGTTGACTATAAAGAGAGAGGCTTCCTCTCATTTTTCAACCACATTTTTTTTTATCTTCTACTCTTCTTCTTCTTCTTGCATTTTAAAAATTTTTGTGTGATTTATTGTCATTGAGTGAGTTCGAAGTTTAGCGGATATGAGGTACCACTATTCTGATGAAGTAAACTGTCCTATCGTAAGAGGGTATAATCCTTAACCTCAGGTACTTGAGGAAAATAATTCTGATGATATAATATATTTTTTTCTTAGTATACACAACAATATGTAATGTTCCAATATATGAAGTTAACATGATGTAGTCTAAATTCATTTGTTTTTGTTAACTATTTCTCTTGTGATGTAGATATATGCTTCTGAATATTTTTTTTTAAAATTATTAAACTTCTCAAGATTTAGAGAATTGCCACTATTTGTTTTTTGATGCTCAAGACAAAAGAATGACTTTATTTATCAATGCTACTTATGTGATTTAGATTGTCAGGTTGTTTGCTTCAAAATAATTATTACTATATAAATATTGCCCTTTTTTTTTATTGATTTACTATTTCTTAATATTTAAATATTTACGATGAATAAAAGTTTATATGACTTGTCATAACGCCAGTTGAAGTTTGTATTAGTTTAATTTTTATTGTAGTCTAAATTCATTTTCTTTTGTTAACAATTTCGCTTGTGATGTAGATATATGCTTCTGAATATCTTTTTCTAAAATTATTCAACTTCTTAAGAGTTAGAAAATTGTCACGATTTATTTTTCTGATGCCCAAGACAAGAGAATGACTTTATTTATCAATGCTACTTATGTGATTTAAATTGTCAGGAAGTTTCCTTCAAAATAATTATTACTCTATAGATATTGCTTTTTTATTTTACTGATTTACTATTTCTTAATATTTCAGTATTTTCAACGAATAAAATTTCATATGACTTATAATAACGTCAGTTGAAGTTTTTATTAGTTTATTTTTTATTGTAGTATAAATTCATATATCCCTAACTTAGGTTGTGACTTTTCGATGAGTTGTGGCTTTTCTGCTAAATTGTGACTTTTTTCAAAGGGTTGTGATTTTTCGATGAGTTGTGACTTTTCCAAATAATTGTGACTTCTTTAATAAGTTGTGACTTTTCCAAAGGATTGTGACTTCTTGGAAAGGTCATGACTTTTTAGATAAGACACAAAAAAAAATGTTTGTTCATACTACCCTTTGTTGACTATAAATAGAGGGGCTTCCTCTCATTTTTCAACAACAATTCTTTTTAATCTTCTACTCTTCTTCTTAGTCTTGCATTTTAAATATTTCGTGTGATTTATTGTCATTGAGTAGGTTCAAAGTTTAGCGGAATATGAGGTACCACTATTCTGATGAAGTAAATTGTCCTATCGCAAGAGGGTATATTCCTTAACCTCGAGTACTTGAGGAAAATAATTCTAATGATATAATAATTATTTTTTTGCTTAGTATATACAGTAGTATGTAATGTTCTAATATATGAAGTTCACATGATGTAGTCTAAATTCTTTTTTTTTTTGTGAACAATTTCTCTTGTGATATAGATATATGCTTATGAATATCTTTTTTAAAAATTATAAAACTTCTCAAGAGTTAGAGAATTGTCACGATTTGCTTTTTGATGCTCAAGACAAAAGAATGACTTTATCTATCAATGCTACTTATGTGATTTAGATTGTCAGGTTGTTTGCTTCAAAATAATTATTATTATATAAACATTGCCCTTTTGTTTTATTGATTTACTACTTCTTAATATTTAATTATTTTCGACGAAGAAAATTTTATATGACTTTAATAACGCCTGTTAAAGTTTGTATTAGTTTAATTTTTATTGTAATCTAAATTTATTTGCTTTTATTAACAATTTCTCTTGTGATGTCGATATATGCTTCTGAATATCTTTTTCCAAAATTATTCAACTTTTCAAGAGTTAGAGAATTGTCACGATTTGTTTTTCTGATGCCTAAGACAAGAGAATGACTTTATTTATCAATGTTACTTATGTGATATAGGAAGTTTGGTTCAAAATAGTTATTACTATATAAACATTGCTCTTTTGTTTTATTGAATTACTATTTCTTAACATTTCACTATTTTCAACGAGTAAAAGTTCATATGACTTGTAATAACACTAGTTGAAGTTTGTATTAGTTTAATTTTTATTGTAGTATAAAGTTATTTGTTTTTATTAACAATTTCTCTTGTGATGTAGATATATGTTTCTGAATATCTTTTTTCAAAATTATTAAACTTCTCAAGAATTAGAGAATTGTCACGATTTATTTTTTTGATGCTCCAAACAAAAATATGACTTTATTTATCAATGCTACTTATGTGATCTAGATTGTCAGGAAATTTGCTTCAAAATAGTTCTTACTATTTAAACATTTCTCTTTTGTTTTACTAATTTACTATTTGTTAATATTTTAGTATTTTCGACGAAGAAAAGTTCACATGACTTCTAATAATGACAGTTGAAGTCTATATTAGTTAAATTTTTATTATTTATTTAATAGATAATTTTTATGAGATATATATTTTCATTAATACAAACATATATATGTGTGTGTGTCACAAATGTATTATCAAGTTAACAAGATTGTGTCACAAATGTATTATCAAGTTAACAAGATCTTCTAGCTTCAAAATATATTATTTTAAAATTTTCTGAGTTCTTTTACTAAAAAAATAAATAAGTCACAACAAATGTGAAAATATGTAAATATATATGAATCATTAAAAAAATAAATTTTATATTCAGTAATATAGAATAAACATTTTCATTTTGTCCCTACACTAAATTAAAATCTAATAACTATAAAAAAAAATAGTAACATATGTTAAAATTCTTATTTATTTATGTAAGTATAAAAGTTATTAAAAATTCATTTATTGCACATTAATTCTTTAGTTGTAACATTATAAAATTTTCTTAGATATTACTAACTAGTAAATGGACCCACGCTTCACGCGGTTAGATTATTTTTCTTTAACTATATTAGAATAGAACTTTTCTTGTATTTTGATGTCATAGCATTTTTATATAAATCTATTTTCAAGAGTATAGAGGTTCTTCAATTGTAGTTGTTCACGAATAAAACATTAAGGATCCTTGAAAAGGGTGAAAGAGAAGTAAGAGATAATGGGAAAAAAGTTCAAAAGAGTACTTTGGTGCGAGAGAATGGCCATTATTGTGTATCATACAATTGTAATTAATTGCTAGTTTTAGTTCTATCATTTGAGTTTCTATTTTTTTTTTTTACTCCTGTTAATATTAACATTATTATGACAACAAGTTGTAAAGAAATGTATTCTGTAAAAAGTTATTTGTGAATCTGCAGTAATTGGATTTACATAGAGTCTGTACTAACAAATACTTATAACAATAACTTTACAGAAACATAAACAACAAAGTTTAAAACATGTACTCAAAAACAACAATTAATATCATAAGCATAAATTAATAAATTAATGACTGTAAAAAAAACATACCAGGAACTGTAACAATAGAATGAAACAGAAAGGAAAAATCGAGCTCATTGAATGCACAGTGTTTCCTTAAAGAAATCATCCCCCTCTAGTACCCGAGGTTTAAAGAAATAGATCCTCTCAGGATGAAACGATTTTATTCACCAGTGTAATGATACAAAAACAATAGTGTCAGTGAGCCACTCAACATGAGCAAAGTACACAAATATTTAATTGTGCAGAAGAAGAAGAAGAAGAAGAAGAAGTTCAGAATCAAATATTTAATTGTGCAGAAGAAGAAGAAGTTCAGAATTTTCGTTGTTTTAAAATGAGAGGGAGCCCCTCTATTTATAGACAACAAAGGGTAGTGTGGACGAATGCTTATTGTGCCTTACCGGAAAGGTCACAACTCTTTGGAGAAGTCACAACTCTTCGGAAAGGTCACAACCTTTCATAAATGTTACAACCTTTCATAAAAGTTGCAACTCTTCATAAAAGTCACAATTTTTCATAAAAGTCATAACTTTTAATAAGAGTCGCAATTCTTCATAAAAGTCACAACTTTTCATAAAGGTCACAACTTTTAATAAAAGTCAACATTTCATAAAAGTCGCAACTCTTAATAAAAGTCACAACTTTTCATAAAAGTCACAACTTTTAATAACATACACATTTTTTCATGAAAGGGAAAACTAATTTTGGAAATAAATAAATTAAAAAGGAATACTTGTTTGTGATGGCGCCACATAGGCGGGCCTAGAGTTCTTTTATATATATATATATATATATATATATATATATATAAGGGTGTACAAAATCAAACAAAAAATCGAACCAAACCGCAAACCTAGTCAAACCAAAAAAATAACCCGACTAGTGGTTTGGTTTGACTTGGTTTGGAATTGGAAAAAAAAACCTGACTATATTTGGGTTGGTTTTGTTTTAACTAAAAAAAATCAACCTTAGACCAAACCAACCCGACATTATATATGTAATTTTAAAATTTTATTTTATACATAAAATATTTACTTTGATATAATTTTAAAATATTTCTTATACTATTTCATAATTTTTATCTTTTAATATATTATTTCAAATTTTAAAACTTAGAATTCGGAATGATCCAATAAAGATTATAGTTCATAGATGTTGATAATTATAATAAAACTTAAATCAAAATCAAATTAATACTAACGCAAAAACAAAATCAATTCAACACTAAGAATGACAATAATATTGAATATTTGTTCTTTAGTTTTACAATGGTTTAGATAATTAAAATACATAATCTAATTTTAATTTTCCGTAAATATTTAGTAATGTAACTAATACTTATTAAACTTATTTTAGCATGATTTAGTACTTTTAAATTATGATCATTTTCATTATGACTTTGCAATATTATTTTATATGATGATTTCATTATTATTTTTTATTGAATATTTTAGTGTCATCAGTACTTGTCACGACTCGAGTCTACATCTTGGACGTGGCCGGCACTCAAGAACCATTGTTGGTCCCCAAGCGAACCCTCATCCTGGCTGACTACAAGCGGAAGACTAACTTAAGCATACAAAAGCTTAAAACTGAATAAAATTCAATAAACTCAACTTTGTACAAAACTTCGACTCAAATGAACAACTTAGAATAAAATAATATATTCAACTCGCCATAAAATAGGTAACTTAAGTCTTTAAACATTTAACAAAATAATGAATAAAACAGACTTCTCAACTATACTGACTATCTATGAAGACTCTAACTGATAACGATGGAAGTTGGGACAAGACCCGCGACATCCTGACTAAACTGAAAAAGTAAATGAAATCCTCCAAAAAATAAAGAGGCTCACCATAGCTAACTCGAACTCTCGGATGTATCAACGAATCTCTTGTTGATGATCCTGAATACCTGTGTCTACATCATGAAAAGATGCAGGCCAAATAGCTCAGTACATGGAATGTATGAGCATGTAAGAGGAATTCTAAAGCATAAAAATAAGCTTGAAAAGAATCTGAAAGGAAACTGAAGAACTTACCTGGCTCAACTCAACTCAACATAACTGAACTCATTTCAATATAAAGTAGTTTTAAAACAAGTGTAATATAAAGAAAAATTGTTTAAAACATGATGCCAACTTTGTATGTATGCAAAGATACAAATAACTCTGAGATGTATGTAAAAATACAAATAAGCTGATGTATATAAAAATACAAATAACTTCTGTGGGAGTTTCTCTAACCAACAACCATCAAATAAGAGCTATTGTGATGATACAACGATCTCCCTCACGCTGCCAGCGCATCCTATACCTTGCCACAAGTATAGGACCTAAACTACTAAGTGGATCCACTAGTCTATGCGAAAAGGATTCATCTAAAAAGTATGACCCTTTTCTACCCATGATGGCTACATGGTTTACGGGGACTGTGAATTGTCTAAACTCTCCCCCATATTGGTTCTCAATACTACTCCCAAAATATACTAGCTCTTTATGTTTTAAAAACATACTTCTTTCTGTGATTTGAGATTAGTGCTCAAAAACTTAGCTCAAATACTATCTTGGAAATCAAAGTTTCCTCTCTTGCTTTATTGTGAAAGCATTTACTCTTTAACTGAAAACTAGCCCAAAGGCTCTTTACTGAAAAACTAGTTCAAAGGCTCTTTTGAAAATCTCAGTTTTCCGTTCTTATTTAAATGTGAAAACATTTTAAAATCTTTTGGAAATACATAGTCCCCATAAGGTCTGCGTACACTCTACCCTCCCCAGACCCCACCTAGTGGGATTTCACTGGGTATGTTGTTGTTGTTGTTGTTGTATAGTCCCCATATACTTTTGAAGAAATGAACTTCAACTTTACTTTTACTCTTTACTCAATTTCAAAGCTTAAGTCTTAAAACAAAGTTTAAACATTTGTAAAAGACTTCTTAAAATATGGTTCATGCCGAATGATGGACATGAATGACTCAATGCAAGGTTTTCAGTAACCATAGATAGAACTCAATACTTGGAACTCAAGAACTTCAATGATACTACTAATTTCAAGAATGCTCAACTCAGAGGGTTCATGCAAAATTATGAGCATAAACTACTTAACTGAAGAACTCAAAGCTACTTCTTATCTCAAGATTGTTCAACTTATAATGTTCATACAGAATTATGGGCATGAACAACTCGACTCGAGGGTTTACATAATAATATGAAACTCATGTATACGACTCTTCTCATTCTCTGACTTACTTCCTCAAAACTTAGTTTCAATCGATAGTTGATCTCAAATGATTCACAATTGAACTCAAAGGCTTTCTTGAACTCTACTCTTAACTCTCTCTTGATTGTGAATTATGAATTCAAGAGTTATGGTTCATGATATGAAAGATCTCGTGATGACAAGGTAGACTCATGAAAACATTCTTCTCACTCTCATACTCACTTGCTCGAGTCTTGAAACAAGTTACTAGAAATTGTAGAAGACTCCTCAAAATATTCAAAGGGACTTTCCCAAAATGTTTGAAAGAACTCCTAAGGCTTGATTCTCAACTCTACGTTGAATGTGATTTATGAATTCAAGGTTGTGATTTGTGATGGGAAAGGTCTCATGATGTTTAGGAATGATTTTAGATAGCTAAACATGAGAAAAAACTAAAAACCAATATTTGAGAGTGGGTCCGCGACGCAGAGAGGCTTTTAAAATTTGATTTTGAAAATGACTTTTGTGGCAGAACACTCCGTGTCAGCTCCGCGTTGCAGAGCTGAATTTTCAAACCTGGGCACTAGGCGCGCAACGCGCGACCACCTTTCTTCTTCGTTTTCTAACCCCAATTTGCCTAACTTCGATTCTTTTTCTCAATCTCTCTTTAGATTTAGATACCCAGCACATGAACACAAGAATCTAACTCTAACAACTCTATAACTTGACACAATAACCTCAAGAACTCCTCAATCTCAGCCCAATTCAAGAACAAAAGCAATTTCACAAATACATAACAAGAACATCAAAGTTTCAACTTTCTAGAATGTGTGTGGGTGAACAAACCCAACACTATGGAAGCTTACATACCTGAAAGAACCATCTTCTTGTAGCACTTGAAGGAAAATCTTGAGAGATGAACCCTAGCCTTAGCGTTTCTTGAATTTCTTGAGCATATAATCTTTAGAGTGGATGAGAGGGTTTTGATTTGTAAAAAACTGATTTTCTACTCGTTTAGGGTAATTTAGATGACCTCCTAAGGGGTTTTAGGAATAAAATACCCTTAAAGAAATAATTAAACGAGCTGGGAGTCGGAATGATTTTTCACCAGGCAGTGAGGTCCGTATTGGCTCCACGTCGCGGAGCTGCTGCAAGATTTGCGCGACGTTAGTAAATCTGTCATAACTTTTTACTTAGAGCTTGGAATTTTGCAAACTCAGTGGCGTTGGAAAGAGGACTCGAAGGGCTTTAATTTTATATCTTGTAGATCACCTAAATCATCCTGTACTAGGAGTTATGGTCGTTTGAAGTTGACCCAAAACTTAAGAAAAACTAGGAATGACTTGAATGCCTTTCTCTTTGGTTCTTTTTGGAACTCAAGGTGCTACATCTAGAGACCTTAATACTCAAGAAATTTTAAATTCCTTGCAAAAATCTCACTCACTACGAAGAACGGTTCAAGTCTTAGCTCAAAAAATGTCTGGGGTGTTCCAGTACTCATTTCATATTTTGTGTTATTTTTTAAGAAACACCTTAGATAATTATATTTTGGTTGGACTAAAGAAATATTTGGAGCACAAGTTAATTATATGTTTGTATGCAAACTTTACCGAAAAAATCTAAAAATTTGAAAAATTCTGACGTTTATTAGTTTGGTTTGATTTATGAATTAAAAATTCTACACAATGGTTTGGTTTGATATTTGAAAAACCCAAACCAACCCGAGGTTGAAAAACCGAAAAAAATCAAATTTTATTAGTTTGATTTGGTTTATAAATTAAAAATTTTACACAAATGGTTTGGTTTGATAATTAAAAAACCCGAACCAACCCGGTCATGTACACCCCTATATATATATATATGATATATGATTATTGCAAATGTTATTCACACTCTTTTACACTCATTAGTTATAATATTATGAATTCTCATAGTTATTACATTAATTATTTCTATCTTTCATCTTTCCTTATATTAACTTTTGACCAATAATTTTTTATATTATTATACCACCCCTATTTATATGATAACACAGTGTTGTTCTTTTTTCCTTGGACGAACCATACTTGGTTGAATACATTGAAAATTGTTTACAAGTATATGAACTATATCTTTGTTGGGTGTAAGATAAACATGTGATTATATATATTATTTCACAGATAAAATATATTCTTTAATTTTAATATTTAGTTTTTTCGTTAAAAAAAAAGAAACCTTTCTCAGTTAACTATGGACAGTCATGATTTATGTACACAGTCAATCGAAAAGTCAAATATGAGAGCCAACCAACAAAAAGAACGTCATCTATTATGTTATAACTTATAAAAAATTAATATACAAAAATAGTTCTAAAAAATAAAATGTGGTTATTCTCCACATGTTCATATGACATCTAAACAAATTAAGTGGAATACACGTGCAAAGCACATCTGGTTAGATGATAAGAAAAATACACAACAAATATCGTCTATAATGTAATATTAGTGAGATACGACTAATTACATGATTGACCTCATCAAATTGAAATAAATATATACATTATTGCATTTAACTAATAAATTTTTCATTGACTAGGTTCGTGTGAATAAGAGATATATATGATGATCCACATTAAACATTCAAAAAATAATCTGCAATATTATTTTGTGCAAAATTTATTATTCAAATCTTTGCTTAAATTTTCTAAATTGATAATTGAAAAACTAGTAAAAATAAAAAATCGTATTAAAAATTTAATTAACCCTCCAAATTATATTTGTTTCACACAAATGGAAAACAAAAAGTATATATACGGCGAACGCTAGAAATTGTGAGATTAAAAGACTGACAAATATGATCTTGTATTTGGTGTTCCTTGTTATCTTCGCGTTCTTGTTCATCAAGTTCCTCACTGCTGATGGTAACTATTTGATATGGATGCATCTTGATTTTGAATCTGAATTCGATATGAACAGATCAGTGAAGTTTCAAAATTTTGTTATCAGGGGATTTCACATTATTATCAAAAGGGAATGTGAAACGCGAAGAAATTGAAGATAAGGTTACCTATTTTTGTGTTTCTGAATTTTGATTATTAAGAAATTCGTAAAAATAGCAAGTGTTTGGAGTACTATTTTTGATGCCCAATTTTAAGCCGTGCAGGTTATTTGGATTACTGGAGCTAGTCGTGGAATAGGTATTTGTTTTTTTCCAGTTATGGTGATTTTTAAAGAAATTTATTTATATGAAACTAGTTCTTTCGAAGTACATAACAGTTGAACTTGTTGTCTTTTATACTATGAATCTATGATCATTTGTCTATTAAGTGTCATAAGTTTGACCATTCATGTTTGATTGAAACTCCTAGCGAAAGCAAAGGGTTTGCCTTCTAGTTTTAGCTTGTCGCACCAGGCTTGCCTAGTGCGGGTGAGCTATTGCATAGGAGAGGGTTTTTTACCCTGTGCACACCCAAATGGTAGTGGCTGCGGGGTTCCTTGTCAAAAAAAAAGAAGAATAACTGTCATAAGTTTGTCGTCTCCCTATTGCTGCTAAAATATTTCGTCTACTGACATAAAGAACTTTTTATCTTTGTTTTTACTTCTTGTTGTCATTTTCATTCGTTGCTATTTTTTGGATATTGGTGAAAAGGGGAAATTCTTGCCAAACAACTTGCAAGTTTAGGAGCAAAACTCATTATATCTGCTCGAAATGAAGCTGAGCTACAGCATGTCAAGCAACAACTTACAGGTAACGCTTTCTAAGTGATGCAGGATAAGCCTCTTTCTTTCTTACTTCTCTGCTTACTATCCTGCTTTATACTTGGGCATTATTGTATCTGTTAAAATCAGGAAAATATGCACCAAGAGATGTCATGGTTTTACCATTGGACTTGACATCTGGGGAGGAAAGTCTGAGATTGGCTGTAGAGAAAGCTGAATCATTTTTTGATGCAGCTGGAGTGGATTATATGATTCACAATGCAGCCTATGAGCGTCCAGTAAGTCCACAATATTTTTGATAAAGAAGCCTATAATTAATTGAACTTCCATTATTGGCCAAATTATTCTCTTGCATCTAACTCAGGTTCTAATCAATTATTTTAGTTTGTTTCTGCTTTCATTTGGATTCATTATCTTCATGGTGTCAGTATCCCTTTTGGGCTAATGATATAAGGGCTTGTTATGAACAAACTCATCTTATGGAGTTTTCTTAACCCGTATATTTCAACATTAAATTAACAGATCATTAGGAACCCTGTTAACATAGAGGATATTCGATTCTTTTGCTAGTCCTATAAAAAGCATAGAACATGAGGGTGTTTTGAAGAATTGGACTCTTCAATATTTTCTGAAGATGGTTTGGCCAACTATGTCCTATTTTTATTTCAATCTAAAGAAACTGGGAACTTCTGTTATGGCGCTTGACGATTGAGTTGTGCAACAAAAAGTCATCCTTCACTTCTTAAAAATATCTTCTGGTGTTCTTGTCAATCTTTATGTTTAACTTTTGTGCCTCCTATTTGGTTGGGCATGAAACAAAATGATACCACGTCAGTTTTTATATAATTTTATCAAAGTAGTGTTGGAAGAAAACAATAAAAGAATTCACACTTAAAAGTTTCTTGAATCAGAGAAAACCTTAATTTTGTGGAATTCTTTGTAGGTTGAGGGTTGACACTTGCTGAGGATGTCAAATTAAAATTTTAAGTAATGTGGCTGGTTTTAATGTAAACTAATAGTTTTTAACCTTTTTCCCCTTGTAAAAACAAATGGTGCTAAATCTTTTATAACTATCACTGGAGTACATGCAGGTGGGTGGGGAGAGGGAGTGAGAGAAATCACTATGAAGGACAATTTAAAATTTGCAACTTTCTCTTTGTAGCTTGCAGAACTTTAACATCTGGCTTTTCACCAAGTTTTTCTTTGATCAATTCAAGATGATTGTTAATGTTATGAAGATGTAGTTAGATAATATAATTCTCTTTATTGCAGAAATCTACAGCACTGGATGTGACAGAAGAAACACTCAAGGTATCATGTCTTCATAAACCACGTTGGACTGATTAGGTCCATATCCATGCCTTGCCTATAAAGTTCCACCCTAGTCAGTTCATGGGTTCTTTGCTTAATCAATTTAATCAGAGCTAGCAGACTCTCAATTCAGTAGTACACACCCACAACCACAAATAGTTCGTTTTACAAAAGATGTTAAAACACAATCCTTCTCAAATATAAACGTTAAAACACAAGGAAGTGTTTGTGAACTGCGACATTATGTCCACATATAGAATACCCTTAGTTATTATTGTTTATTTGTTGGTTTCCAATGATATTTTTGGCTAGGAATATGTTCCTTCCAGATTATATTTCCTTTCAGTGACAATCATAAGCAATTTACATTAGGAAAGAAGACATATTTCCAGAGTAAGTTATATATAATGAGAATGTCTGTATATCCTTAGTGCAGAAGTTGACAGGATGTGGTGTCAGGGGCATAACAAAGCAAAATTTACAGTCAATTCTGCATATAGGATCCAGAATAATCACCCAATCAGTCAAGACTAAGAGTTGTGGCCATGGAAGCACATGTGGGAAGTTAGAATTCCATATAAATGGAATGCTTTATCTGGTTGGTAGTAACAGGCATGCTTAACACATGAAATTTAAAGAGAGACATACAATTATCTTCAAGATGATATCTTTGTGGTAAGGAAGCTGAAACTGTCATCTATGTTACATTGTGGGTTGACTTCTCAAATCTGGAACATCTTTCTATGCATGAGGTATCAAATGGACAGTGCCAAAAAGCTCTTTGGAGTCTTTGGTGGACAATGCCAAAAACATCTTTCTATGTTGTTGAAATGTATTTGGTGGACTGTTTGGAGGGAAAGAAATTCGAGATACATTGGAGGCATGGGTAATCAAATTCCGAAGATCAAGATGAACTCCCTTTTGTTATTTCATTTTTGGTGTAAAGAAGAACCCCTACTAGAAACTGTAGCTATCCTAGAAATTTTAGATTTAGGTTTGGTACATGTCAACGGGAGGAAAAGCTTCCTATAACCAGTAAATTTTGAAACATGGAAATTTTGAAGTCAATACTTGGAGGTGAAGCGGGTGTCCTCCCAATCACATACTTAGGTATGCCTTCGGGGGTAAAATCCTAGTCTGTGGAAATCTGGGATGGGGTGATTGAGAAGTGTGAGAAGAGGTTAACAAGGTGGAAGCCTCAGTACCTTTCACTAGGGGCAAGACTAACTTTGATTAATTTTGTACTTGATGCACTTCTAACATATATGATGTCATTATTTCCTGTCCCGCAAGGAAAGGAGAGGTATCAGTTAGTCAAATGGAAAACTGTGATCACTGAAAAGAGAGTTGGGGGTCTGGGGATCAAGAACATGAAGAACCAGAGCAAAGCTTTGAGGATGAAGTGGCTTTGGAAGTACTCAAATGATAATCAGAATATGTGGGGCTCAGTCATAAAGGAAAACTATGAAGAGAGTGATAGTTGGATGACAAAGGAGGTTACCACCCTTTTAATTGTGTTAGCTTATGAAAATCCATTCGAGAACTTTGGAATGAATTCAAACTAAACACCAAGATCAAAGTGGTAGATGGCATTAAAACTAGATTCTGGAAGGACGATTGGCATGAAGAAGAAAATATGGAGACTCTCTTCCCTAACATTCACAATTTAGTTCTTCAGCAACAAAGTACTATAGCTCACTTATGCACTCCTCAAGGGTGGAATTTTGTATTTAGAAGACACCTCAATGACTGGGAAATCTCAAGAGTAACCGAATTTTTTAGAAGCATTGATCAGTTTAGTTGTTTGGAAACAGGGCGGGACAGATTGCAGTGGTTGGGAAGCAGTAAAGGGATTTTTAAACTAGGTGCATCATACAAGAAATTGAACCATCAAAATCTACAGTTACTCAAGTGGCCTTGGAGACATATATGGAAAGCCAAAATCCCTTGCAAGGTGTCTTGCTTTGTGTGGTTACTGGCTAAAGAAGCAGTATTGACACAGGAGAATTTAATGAAGAGGCGAATTACACTTTGCTCTAGATGTTGAAAAGCCAAAATCCCCTACAAGGTGTCTTGCTTTGTGTGGTTACTGGCTAAAGAAGCAATATTGACACAGGACAATTTAGTGAAGAGGCGAATTACACTTTGCTCTAGATGTTTTTTCTGTGGAAAAACTGCAAAAACAGTCAATCCTTTGTTCATCCAATGTGAAGTCAGTGGCCAGTTGTGGAATTTGTTCCTGAGACTTAAACATGTCCTGGTCCATGCCTGGGAGATTTCAGAGGCTCTATATAGCTGGGAAGAAGAAGGGACACAAGCAAAAAACAGAAGTAACTGGAGAATTGTCCCTGCCACTATTTGGTGGACAATATTGAAAGAGAGGACCCTTTCTCTGTCTCTATCATTGGTGTCTTAGACTCATTATAAGGATAGGTTGGTATTATTAGAGTTCCTTATGTAAATACAGTTTCAGTACAACCTATGTATTGTTCTACAGAAATAGAAACAATTACCATTTTCAAAAAAAAAAAGGATAGCTTTTTCGGTTTTAGCTTCACATTTATACATATGGTTTTGGCACTGTGTTTGTGCACTGATATATAGAAATTGATACCATTCTCAAAAAAAGAAGAAGGGAAGAGGTGAAACTTGGAGACTTAGAGGGAGCTTGATCGCAGAGTGTTACAATTACTGCAAAAACAGGAGGATGGAGGGAAAAAAGAATTCAAGCAACGCAAAGGAAATTATAAATATCACTTGAATTTGATTTAGTCTCAAATGTACATCATATGGGCTATGTACATTTTCTAGGTGTCTAGCAGCTTGTAGAGATGTCAGTTTGTATATAATTAGCTTGGCAGAAAAAAGTTCTTTTAGATGCAGGCCCCTCCTGGTATAATATATTGGAGTAACTTTTATTAAAAGAAGGGAAGCTGCTTTTTATCTTCTTTTTTTCGGTGGACACTTTTGTCATCTAAAGCATGAGCATGTTTTTATGGTTTTGCTATCCATCTCTACAGAGGATTTGTCAGAAAAAGAGTCCTGAGGTTCTAATGACTCTTCATTAGTTTCTTTGAACAGGTCTGTTCTGTGGATGTCCATCTACCCATGGCGACCTGATAATATATGACATCCGATTATGAAATGTTTCTATTGTGCTGCTTCAAATACTTATATCATAGCTGATCTGTTAGTAGGCAATGTTAAATGTGAATGTCGTGGGCCCCATATCGATGACGCGGATGCTTGTGCCTTACATGCTGAAGCGGGGAAGAGGACATCTTGTTGTGGTAAGTAGAATTATCAGAGGTGCGGTTAAGTTTGGTGACTACAGTTATCTTGATGCCATAACCTGATTGCAACACTTGTTCCGGACAAAAATCTACTAAATTATTAACTAAGAAAATACTTAATCATACAAAATGCTGGCTGGTGGTTTACCAAGGTTGTTGCAGTATAGTCTACTAATGTTATCTTAATTTAGTACAATCTTTTAGGATCACATTCCTTTTCTGGTTCTTCTCGTATACAATTCTGATTTTCAGAGTCATTCTTTTCTATGCAAATTTTTTATGCAGGCAGGTGAAACTCAAGTACATCCATACTCTCAAATGAATATAATAACACAATAATTCTCTTGGGAAAACTGTTTTTATCATGTTCTTATGTTAATCAGGTGGTTGCTTTTTAGTATGCCCTCGTGGCAGGACTATGGAAAGTTTCTCCACTTTTGTAATCGTTCTGTTCCATTATTAATATGTGCAAGAAATTTAGTTTTCTGTACTTTATATACCCCTTGATGAGGCGATGGGAAAAAATATTCATTTGATTTATTTATATCTAGATGAGCAGTGCAGCTGGAAAGACTCCTGCACCAGGTCAGGCGGTATACTCGGCGTCTAAATTTGCAGTAAATGGGTATTTCCACTCCTTGCGTTCTGAGGTATGCATATTTTTTTTTGATAAGGTAAACAATTTTATTAACAACTAGTAAATGGGCCCATGCTTCGCGCGGTTAGGTTATTTTTCTTTAAAATTTATTAGAATAGAACTTTTCTTGTATTTTGATGTTATAGCATTTTATATAAATCTATTTTCAAGAGTATAGAGGTTATTCAATTGTAGTTTACCATTTGTTTTATTAAAAGAAAAGGCAAAATTACAAATCATAACACTATTTTCTCCTAGTTTACATAATTTCATTTTACAGATTCATTAATTTGATTTTGAAATTTTACAATGGTTAGTTTAGTTTTATCATCTATATGCATGGTTACATAGTGTCTTTAATTAGAGAGTCAAATAAATATTTTTCTCAATTTTCTTCTTTGCAAATTTTGTTAGTATAACGCTATCAATTACTTTCAAAATTAATTTTTTTTTTTTTTTTAAAAAAAAAAATATATATATAACTAATGTGTTTATCAAGAGCAAAGGTTCCATAATCATATGATATACCAATAAGTAATATGTAGTCATTATATGTTTTAAAATTAAAATGCAATCTTCCAAAATACAAATTTCATACGTAATATAGTTATGATGGTGTTTGGGAATTGAAGTTGTTCACGAATAAAACATTAAGGATCCTTGAAAAGGGTGAAAGAGAAGTAAGAGATAATGGGAAAAAAGTTCAAAAGAGTACTTTGGTGCGAGAGAATGGCCATTATTGTGTATCATACAATTGTAATTAATTGCTAGTTTTAGTTCTATCATTTGAGTTTCTATTTTTTTTTTTTACTCCTGTTAATATTAACATTATTATGACAACAAGTTGTAAAGAAATGTATTCTGTAAAAAGTTATTTGTGAATCTGCAGTAATTGGATTTACATAGAGTCTGTACTAACAAATACTTATAACAATAACTTTACAGAAACATAAACAACAAAGTTTAAAACATGTACTCAAAAACAACAATTAATATCATAAGCATAAATTAATAAATTAATGACTGTAAAAAAAACATACCAGGAACTGTAACAATAGAATGAAACAGAAAGGAAAAATCGAGCTCATTGAATGCACAGTGTTTCCTTAAAGAAATCATCCCCCTCTAGTACCCGAGGTTTAAAGAAATAGATCCTCTCAGGATGAAACGATTTTATTCACCAGTGTAATGATACAAAAACAATAGTGTCAGTGAGCCACTCAACATGAGCAAAGTACACAAATATTTAATTGTGCAGAAGAAGAAGAAGAAGAAGAAGAAGTTCAGAATCAAATATTTAATTGTGCAGAAGAAGAAGAAGTTCAGAATTTTCGTTGTTTTAAAATGAGAGGGAACCCCTCTATTTATAGACAACAAAGGATAGTGTGAACAAATGCTTATTGTGCCTTACCGGAAAGGTCACAACTCTTCGGAGAAGCCACAACTCTTCGGAAATGTCACAACCTTTCATAAAATCGCAACTTAGTCACAACTTTTAATAGAAGTCGCAACTCTTCATAAAAGTCACAACTTTAATAAAAGTCAACCTTTCATAAAAGTCGCAACTCTTAATAAAAATCGCAACTTTTCATAAAAGTCGCAACTTTTAATAATAGTCACAATTTTTCATGAAAGGGGAGGCTAATTTTGGAAATAAATAAATTAAAAAGGAATCCTTGTTTGTGGTGGCGCCACGTAGGTGGGCGTAGGGTTCTCTTTTATATATGATATATGATGATTGGGGAAAACCCCCCATATACAAGCTGCATACCCAAAAAGAGAACCTACATCGAAACATGAATCTCAAAAAAAGAGGCCCAATCTTCTATACAAACTTGGGTCTCGTGGGAACACCAAAAGCAAACTAGAAATAGAAGACTATTTGCAACTTTACAATATCTTGTTCAACCCCTTCAAACACTCTCCGATTTCCCTCTCTCCAAATAACCACAACAGTTCTAGCGGGGAACCTTCCAAGCCCTAGGACTCCTCTTTCCCCTCCTATAACCCAGCTATGCAAAGCCTCCTTCACTGTTCTTGGCATCACCCATCGCACCCAAAACCAATTAAGAATTACTCTCCACAAAGGTTAGCCACTTGACAATGCAACAAGAAATTATCCACATCTTCACTCAAACTTTTGCACAGGAAGCACCAACTAAAATAGTTGATCTTCTTTTTTGTCTGGTTTTCCGCTGTCAATATCACACCCTTGCTGCCAACCACGCAAAGAAACACTCCTTCCTCGGACCCCTGGGTACTTAAATAGCACAATGAGGGAAAATACATTCAACTCTTGTTAATAACCTCTCATAATACGATTTAAAAGTGAATTAGCCATCTCTACTCCGGTGTTATCAAAAGAAAAAATTGCAGAAAAGCTCTAAGTTCCGTTGGGGCTTTAAGCGCAAATAAAACGTGGGCTTTAATGAAAAAAGGCGTAAGGGGAGAAAAAATACAATAATATGTTTAGTCCAAGGCTAATAATTTAAAAGCATGACAAATATATGAACAAAGAAATTGAAAAATAATAACGATAAAATGAAATAGCAATTGTTTAGTGTCATCGCTTTAGAAGAGGTTCATTGACAAAGAAAAGTATGTCTTAGAACTTTGATGACGACACTAAAGCGCACATTAAGTGAGGCGAAGTGCTCAACATGTTTTGAGCCTTGCTTCAGGGCTTAACCGTGCTTTAAGCGCGCCTTTGATAACACTGCTCTACTCTCTCGCCATCTCCATACATCTCATCTATCAATAAGCAGATCCTCCCCATACAGTAACTCAACCAAATTAATAAAATTCTTCCAACTCCCAGTCCTGTAGATTCGTCCTGAACCTCAGATCCCAATGAACGTCCTCCTCGTGAGACCTCGAAACTTGATGGACTGTCATCTCTCTTTGGCAAGACACTCTATATATGTTAGGGAAAACTTCCCACAGCTCATCCTCCCCACACCACTTGTGTGTCCAGAAACTGATACTTCTGCCATCCCCTACTCCGGAAGAAGTATGTCTACCGAAGTCTTCCCATCCCTTCATAATACTCCTCCATAAACCATACCCAAAAGGTGTTGTGATATTTTGTCCTCCACCCACCTTCCAAAATGCCATACTTTTCTGCTACCATCCCCCTCCGAAACACATTCTCCTCTGCCCCAAACCTCTATAACCACTTCCCCTAGCGAGGCTTTGTTGAACCTGAGATCTTTCACACCTAGTCCTCACCATTCCTTTGGAGATGTGACAACTCTCCAATCACTAAGTGAAACTTTTTATATCCCTCCGTTGAGTTACATAGAATTTTCCACTAAAGTCTTTCCATCCTTTCTGTCACTTTACAAGGAGCCTGCAGGAGTGACATTTATGTGGGGATGCTAGATAAAGTACTTCTGATCAATACTTCCTTCCCACCTTTGGGGAAGTATCTCTTTTGCCACCCCTCTGGCTGCTTCTTAACTCTCTCAATCACCGGATTCCACACTGATAGATCTTTGTTCGAAGCACCCAATGGTAGACCCAAGTATGTAGTAGGTAATGTGCCCGCCTTACAATTCAACACCTGCACAATCTCATCCATATTAACCACTTCTCCTACTTGAGTGATTTCATATTTCCTGAATTGATCTTTAGGCCTGACACAACCTCAAACATATAAGTATCTGTCTCAAGTAATCTAGCTATAATTTCGTTGGGAGACCTCTGCATCACAAAACACCAAGGTATCATCCACAAATAAGAGATGTGTGACAGTCATATCACTCTGCTCTCCAATGAAGCATCGAAACCCTTCAAAAAGCCTCCGGTAACTGCCCTATCAATCATTTTGCTCAGTGCTTCCAATACCAAAGTAAATAGCATTGGAGTAAAGGATCCCACCGTCTTAACCCGCTCGAGCTCCCAAAGAAACCACAAGGATTCTTATTTACCAAACTAGAAAATCTGGCAGTAGAGATGCAAACTTTAACCCATTTCCTCCCCTTGTCCCTAAACCTCATCTTTTGCATCATGAAGTCTAGAAACTCCCAATTCACATGATCATAAGCTTTCTCAAGATTCAATTTACATAAAATGTGCGACTCTCCTTTCTTCCTTCTGGAGTCAACCACTTCATTTGCCACTAAATCTGCATCAAGGATCTGTGTTACTTCGACAACAGCATTTTGAGAGGATGAAACTGTCTCATCCAGTACCTTTTTAGTCTGTTAGAAAGCACCTTAGAGATGATCTTATAGATGCTTCCCACCAGACTAATAGGCCTATAATCTTTGATGCTTATCGCGCTCCTTCGTTCTTCGGCACAATGGTAATGAAAGATGCATTAAGACTTTTCCCACTCTCCAGTTTCTTGAAATTCTGCAATAGTCTCCATCAACTCACCTTCAACTATCCTCCAACAGTGTTGGAAAAAAGCTAGAGTGGCCCCTAAGGCCTAGCTCAAGTGGCAAAAGGTGGAGGATTTGTGGCTTAGGTTGCAGGTTCAAGCCCCACACTATGCAAAGCGAAGCCAGTATTTAAGTGGAGAAGGGTAGAGGGGTGGGCCCATTATCCACCGAGTTTAGAAGGTTGTGATTGGTCCAAAGGGCGGGTCACAGACGGATTTCTCGGTTATAATAAAAAAAAAAAAACTATAGTGAAGCATCCAATCTCGGGGCCTTGTCTCCTGTACTAGTCAAAATAGCATCCCTTACCTCTTCTTCTAAAATAGTCATTTCCAACCACTCCCTCATCCCCTCCCCTAATTGACTAAGCACTATTCCCCTAAGCTTCAGTCTTCAGCTAATATCTTCTTTAAGTAACAGTTCATTACCACAACAACCCCCTTAACTTCCTTTCCCTTTCAAATATTACTCCATTCACTTCTAAAGATTCAATGAAGTTCCTCCTATTTTCTACAGCAACCCTATGAAAAAAATGTGTTTGAATCCCCTTCTTTCAACCACAACGCCCTCGATTTTTGTCTCCAACTAACCTCTCGAGCTATTGCTAAAGTGGCTATCTCTCTCTTCGCCTCCTCTTTCTTAATACTCCCCCTCGTCTAACTCTCTCAACCCTTCCACCCGCTCCATTTCTCCCACCACGTTAGTTGAGTCCTTCATTTTAACTTCTATCATTTCCAAACACCTCCTTATATCTTCTTTTAGCAATTTTAATTTGCTGGCAAATTGGAACGAGGGTGTGCCTACAACTTCATATCCATTCGACCTCCCATATACTCTTTCTTTAAAGTCTAACACCTGAAGCCACATGTTCTCAAACTTGAAAGGGGTGTGCATGTTCCTCCTTCTACTCCCATCAAGCATGATAGTCACGAACTGCCTCTTACTTACCTCCATCACCTCTATTTTTCTCTCATCCCTTAAGATTACTATATCCCTTGCATTACCTATGACTGGAACCCAATCATACTTCACCTACTGTTCCCCATACGCTTCTAGCAACCCTGTCTGTCATTACTTCTACTTTCGTCTCCTGAAGACACAAGAGATTCGACCCCCAATCCTCCCTTCTTTGACGTTCTATGTAGTGGTTTTAACTTCCATGGACAAAGTTTTTACCCTCATCGCCCCTCCTCTTCTCCCCCATAGCACCACTCCTTTCCCTACTTCTACATCTCCTCTCATACACTATCATTTTACCTCCCCCCTCCTTCTCGTTCCCCAATCTTCTATCACTCCCCTCCCTACAGTCTTCTCCCATTCCCTATCTTGTTTTGCCTCTAGTTCAATATACCTGAGCAAATCTAACACCTTCCTCTCCTTCCCTTCAAATAACACCCCAAAAAATTTCTCCAAATCTAAGGTATTTTTCCCCCACCCCACCTGTCATATTTCTTTTGTCCTCGACACAAGCTAACGATATCACATCTTCTATCTGTATGTCTTTACACCCGCTGCCAGTGCCAATCATCAGTGGTGAATTAGCTGAAAAATGACAGTCAGCTCCTTCCCCCACTGTGTATAATGACATTTTGATTTATACAGGACCCTCGGCTACTTCCCACTCCCTTTCCACTCATTTCTGGAAGAAAAGGAGCCAACTGAACAATGCCGGCATTAACAGACCCTATTTCCAGCACCGGCAAGGTCGCCGGATGAACTCCAGCCTCAGATCCAGCACAGAAGGCTCACCAGAGGTAGACTTCCCAGAACCCAACACCCATCGTCTGGTCAAAATGACTCCATACCACCCCTGATATGTAACTTCCGAGTTCACTAGAAGCAGATTCCGACACACCTGAAACAGAAGTTGTGACCTTCTGCTGCTCCCCCACGGATGAAACAGAAAACCCAGGTCCTTCACAGCGTTGACAAAGTAACTTGAGGTTGGCATAGCCAATTCCTTCCACTTTTGCTTGATTTTCGGCGCCGGAATAGTAGGTGTTTGGTTCTTCTTCTCTTTCAAAGTGATCTGCCAATTCAAACTTGTATTCCTGGTTATGTTACTTGCAATCTGGCCATTAGACTTTCTTTGAGTAGTGAACCGGTTCAATATGCCCCTCCAAACTGGTTCACTAATCCAAGGGTAATTCTGTCTTTTCACCTTCTTAGAGCTTTTCTTCCTTTCCACAATTCAAAACTTCCGTTGCCTCTTTCTTCTTCTCAATGATTTGCCTCCCTTCCAAGTTCCAAGGCTTTTGGTGAAAGACGACCCCCCCTAACAGCCATCTTACCTCTCCTACCCCCTATTCTTCCTCCCTTCTCAGCATTACTGTCGTTTCCCTCCATCTTTGAAGGCATCCTCATTGGAGTGTATTCAATGTATAACCATATCCTAAAACCCATTCACCAAAACAGAGCAGCTTGTTTGACAGTTGACAGAAGTCAGATCTCATTATATCTGGTAGGCACTATTGATCTACAAGCAGGTTCAATTTTTTAAGGACTCGAGCGGTGTTGTGTCTCATCACCACCGATCAATAAAATTATTCAAGTATGAAAGTTTCATATATACATAACAGAAGATGTCCTCTTAAGCTGGTAGCTGAATTTGGTCCAGTATGGTGTTTGATTCCAACATCCATAATATTATCATTATTATTCTAGCTTCCTCAATACCCCTCATAAATGATCAAGAGCCTTGTTATTATCATCTTCTTTCTTTTATTTATCTTAGCATTCATCTATTTCTTTTCCCTGTGCAGCTCTGTCGTAAAGGAATCAAGGTTACTGTAGTTTGCCCAGGTCCTGTAGAAACTCCCAATCCAAGAACTGGTTCAACCGAGGTGATTATCTTTCTCTTTATTCTGATTAGATGTGTTTTCTGTTGAATGTCTACAATAATAGGCTGATCAGTGCTCGTATTCCATCATTTGGAACTTACCCGACACTTACTGTCTGATGAGGTAACCCTGTGTTTAGCTGACTGATAAATAATCTAACTAAATTGTCTGAATTATCGGGAAGGGACAGCATAATTAACATAACTGAAATATCCAGGGCCAACGTAATTATCATAACTAAGTTGTGTAACAAATTGTTAAAAGGTGATCGTCTGAAGAGAAAGAAATGCCAGATGTTTTGAGAATAGAAGTAGCACAATACAGAAGATCAAGCTCAACTGATTTCTGCTATTTTGGTGTTCAAAGACCTTTTCTCATGATACAGAGACAATCCTAGAAGTTTTTGATTCATGTTAGGGTTGTATTTGCTTCAGTTTTTTATTACTTCCTTACCATTTTTTTTGTATAGGGTCTTTTCAGTACTTACTTAAGTACTGGTTTATACTGGTTTATAATACAAAGTTGTTACCTGTTCAACAAGATAAATAAATGCTAAAGTTGTACTATAAAACAAACTAACACCCAGTAGGATAAGTCATGAGCCTCTTAAGAGTACTGACTACATAATGTTTTTGGGCAATCTCTGGAATACTAATATTTCTAACATAACATAATAAAGTACGACTTCCCTCCTAAGAAGAGGGCGAAGTAAGCTGATCTTGAGTTTGAACATCGCATCTGGAACGTGGTCTGCAGTATCTTCATCTATGAAAGTCGAAGCAGGGGCCACTCGGGCTAAGTATCACCTACAGAATACCCAGTAAGTCTGATAGACTACCTCCTAGAAAAGTGGAGCTAGAATTTCTGGGGTAAGAAATAACAAACAAGGTAAAATGTTAAACAAGCAAACATGAAAAGCATATAAAGAATGAACATTGATGTAAGCTGATAACTGAGTTATTTTTGAAGAAATGGTTTTTCTGAGTTAAATGGATTTTTCACACAATGGCCTTGCTAATGTGGATCTGGCAACACGCCTAATTCCAATAAACATCTAATTGTGGTCATGCGTACATGAGATCTGCCAACATGCACGAGGAGTGAACTTTCTCCTCAGCAAACAATCGCTCTATGAGCGTGGGTAAGCTAAACCCTGACCCTTGTGGCATCACACAAGGGGAGGTCGGCTAGCTCTCCTGTCTGAATGTGATCACATTAATGCGCTGAACTGAGAAGTGTCACATACACATACACGTGAGAAGTATCACATAGGGAATGCTTCACATATATATAGGGTTGAGATGCTTCACATATGCACACAGGTGTAGCTGACACTCATGGCCCATGTTCTGTTTATATGTAATGATTTACAACCTTTCAGGTATCTAGCCATTTGTATGCTATCTTATTGTTAACATGTTTTAGTTGTAACCAACCTTTTTTCGTAATATCCTGGCGTGGAAGCACAAGTCACATAAGACACATAAGGCACATAAGAGGGGCATCTATTACCTCGCCACTTAGTCTTCTAGTTAAGGCCTAAGGTCAATTGAAGACAAGGCACAATATATATCACCTTTCACATAATAGACGACGTTCATGAATTTAAACATGCTTATAAGGTAATGCATCTACATCGCTTTTATTCTATGTCCTTCAAACTATGGACGACCATTAAGCATATATGCTAATCTCTATAATGTATTATACTTGGCTTATTTATGATCGTAAGCGATTCCTTAAGCTCTAGGACTTACTTTGCCAGAACATATAGCATGAAAGGATAGGTCAATGAAGACTATGCTTAAGAAGAGTACATGACACTTAATGACATCACACATGGAGGGTATATCTTTTTCGTACTTTAAGCTCAGTTAAGAATAGGGGTGGTACGACTTACTTCTTGGAGGGACTCCATTTCAACACTTATGACAACAAACGTTTGAACTAAGAGGAACTTTTTTTAACAATATACGAATATATGGAAACTCCTAAGTCCGAACAATAGGAATGCAAACAATTGAAAGAAGTACGTGAACATGAAGCATATAGCATATAAATTCATGTATTTAATCATCTACGACCTTATGGTTGATAAGAGAGTAAATAGGTGACGGGGAGATCATGCCATAGCGGCTAAAAAAAGATTTAGCTTCCAATCCTAGCATCCTATGACTACCAAAACACTCGTTTTCAGTGTCAATCTATAAGAGCGACAAGTAATATAACTATTACAAACGGCCCAACAACATGCCCAGGTCACATAGGCAATATATCGACCATTAGGTGAGTGGCAAGCTCGTAGGACGCGTTATTGAGAAGTTTCTCCATATCTCCATCCTTAACCACATCAACAACCTCACATGACCTTTTAAGAAGGTCTCCTGGCACTTCCCGGGATCCTCAATACATAAAACAATTCATAAACATCCTTACACAACAAGTTACAATTGAACTTTACGACTTACAATCACTGTCTCGTGAGTTCTTGTCAAAACACATGTAAAGTGCTCCTACGAGCTCATAGATTAAGAGGAAAGCGAAGATATCCAGTCTTACTTCACAAACTTTCTCAAAACAACTCCTTCAAGAAACTAAAAAAGAAGAAAAGCTTAATAGTAGCATCATGTGATATGGAGGAAAGATTAATCGTTGGAAATCTTTGGAAACACTTAATTATGGAGAGGTGAGGAGAGGATTTAGGAACCCCTTGGAACTGATTGAGATTTAATAAGTTGGAAAAGGACTGAAAAAGTCTGATTTGCCTTAAAAAGGCCTCCACTGCCTCCCACTTACGGCTGGAGTCATACGTGTACGTACCGTACATTTCACATTTGGTCTGTCTGTTGAGTGGGTGTGGCCATAAGTGAAAATCCTTCCAATAGTTTGTTCTTAAATCGTCCATAACTTTTGATGTAGAAATCGAATTGACGAGTGGTTTGTTTTATTGGGAACTAGACTCGTAGTTCTTTAATTTGATAGGTAGTACAACCTTAAATAGTTCATATATTGGGAGATATGCCGTTTAAAGTCAGACCACGTCTGGGATCACTTGAAATAATCCTCCGCAATTGCAACTTTTTTTTTATGACAAGGAAAACCCACAGCCGCTACTCTTTGGATGCACACAAGGTAAAACCCCCGCTCCTATACAATATCTCTCAAACCACACAGGAGAGGTAACCCGCACTAGGCAAGCTCGGTGTGACGAGCTCGACCCAGAAGGCAAACAAACCCCTTGCTTTCGGTGGCCATGGGTTTCAAACTTGAGACTTCCAACATGGAAGTCCCAAACCCAAACCCAAACCACTGGGCACCCCGAAGGATAACAATTGTTCAGATTTAAGGCCGCATTGCAACCTTCAACCTGAACTTTTGTTTTATGGCTCTCTATAGCCTCTTAACTTTGGTTTGATACTTCAGCACCTTCATATATTGGTTCCTGATATAATTACCCATTTACAACCTTATTCTCCCGAGTTCACACAAATATGTTGATGTTTGACTAGTCGTATGTTGGTGTAGAGGTACAGGGGGTTACATATACAACCAACAAAAGGATTCCACCAGTCCATCCTGACCTCAAAGTTTTTCCAGGCTCAGTCTTCTTGCAGAATTTGCTTAGCTATGTTCCTGTTACGAAACTCAATGAGGAAGCTGTTCCTGGCCATCACGTAAATGTTAACCCCAGAAGCTTTCTTCCACATAGAAGTTGACTACCTTTGAACATTAGAAAGTGTTGGCAATTCATGGTTACCAAAAGTCCCCGTTAAGCATCTTCCAAAAAGACCCTCTAATTGATGGAGGTTGGGTTTGCCATTTACTATCCTTAACCACCTTTGCGTAAGGGTAGTCTTTATTGGGTAGTCTGGCGGTAGGTTTGAAGGACAGTTGAGTAGAACATTTAATGAGCTTTTCAATTTTAAAAGCTGTCTCTCCAGCCTGCATTAATGGCTAGTTCAGAGACTATAATAACTGACTAGCTGATATGAGGCCAAAATATATATATATATATATATATAGATTTATTCAATTACTATTTACCTCACATTTTAGCTCTTCATTATTGTTTTTTAGCATGAATTTTATGAATTATTCTTATATTGGGTATTTAATGTATAAGATTAAAAAGGTGTGAAGATGAAGAACAATAAATTATATATGAAAATCAAGCATGCAACTTAATCCAAAAAAGTTAATATAATATTAATATTTATATCTATCCATATGCTGCACCATTATGCGAAATTAAAAGAGAAGGTTGACTTACATGTTGCCATGTGACTGGCTCTGAAGATGTGGCAGGAAATTACGGAAGCGACAACATTTTTTCCTAGAAACACGTGCAACGCAGAAACCAAATTCAATTGGGTTTTAGGTTTCCCAATTTATGTTGGACTCAGTTATTTTATTTGTGGTTTTCTACATCTATAAATAGTCTAGAAGAATAATTCTTATACTAAAAATTCTCAGTTGGAATGTCAGGGGTCTGAATGACAGTAGGAAGCGGAGTACCATTAAGTCTCTATTAATGAAGTGGAAGGCTGACATAGTTTGTCTTCAAGAAACTAAAATTGAGGATTGGTCACAACAACTAGTCAATTCTCTTTGGGGGAATAGATGGGCCAGCTGGGCAGACTTACAAGCAAACGGTACCAGGGGGAGAATCCTAATTTTGTGGGATAAAAGGTTCTGGAAAAGTGTCAACATTGAACCAGGAACCTACTTGGTCTCTGTAATTTTAGAGAGTGTCCAGGAACAATTCAGATGGTGCTATACAGGAGTGCATGGACCACATACAAACAGCAAAAGGGAGGATCTTTGGTATGAACTAGCCTCGATTAGGGGCACTTGGGATGGTCAATGGGTGTTGGGAGGAGATTTCAATATGTGCAGATTTGACTACGAAAAATTCAACTGTCATAGAAGGAGTAGAGCTATGGAGAACTTCTCAAAAACCATACTAGATTTAGGACTCATGGATTTACCTCTGCGAGGAGCGCAATATACGTGGTCAAGAGGAACTGAGCTTTTGCAGGCATCGAGAATTGATAGATTCTTGATCTCATCAGAGTGGAATGACAGTTTTAAGACAATAAAGCAAGTGGCCCTTCGTAGAGTAATATCTGACCACAAACCTTTGATGCTTGAATGTGGGGAATGGGACTCTAGCTCATCCTACTTCAAGTTTGAAAACATGTGGTTACAGGCTGAGGGGTTCCTTGATTCAGTTAAAAACTGGTTGAGTAGCTTTGAAGTAGAGGGCAGTCCTGATTTCGTTCTAGTACAAAAGTTAAAATATCTAAAAAAGGATATCTCTACATGGAATAAGGAGGTATTTGGGAAGTTGGAAGAACAAAGAAGCCAGGCTTTGAATGACCTCACTAATCTAGAACAATCTTCTGAAGGCAGAATCCTTTCCGAGGCTGAAAATGCTCAAATGATTAACTTGCAGACACATTTAGAACAATTAGCAAAGATTGAGGAGGTTTCATGGAGACAAAAGTCAAGATGTTTATGGCTTAAGGATGGGGACAGGAACACTAAGTACTTTCAGAGCATGGCTAATGCTAATAGAAGGTACAATTGTATTGATAAGCTAAAAATAGCGGAGCATGTAATTGAGGATAAAAGAGAGATCAAGGGGAAATTTTGAGCTACTATCAGCATCTGTATACAGAAAATGAACCATGGAGACCATCAGCTAGATTTGAGAATTTAGCTAGAATCTCTGAAGCAGAAAGTACTTGGCTGGAAAAGGAGTTTGAAGAGGAAGAGATCTTCTCAGTTATTAAAAGTTGTGCTCCTGATAAGGCTCCGGGGCCGGATGGTGTTACCATGGCATTTTTCCAACATGCCTGGGAGATTATCAAGTACGAGATCATCAAAGCTTTGAGACACTACCACCAACACTGCCACATGGTCAAATCTGTAAATGCCACTTTCATATCCTTGATTCCTAAAAAGAAAGGGGCAATTGAGCTCAGAGATTATAGACCAATCTGCCTTATTAGCAGCATTTACAAGATAACATCAAAGCTTCTGGCAAACAGGCTCAAAACAGTGATTGGAAAATTGGTTTCTGGAAGCCAAAATGCATTTGTTCGAGGAAGGCAATTATCAGATGCAGCCCTCATTGCTAATGAAGCTCTAGATTGGAAAATAAAGAGTGGAGAACCAGGGTTGCTAGTGAAGCTAGACATTGAGAAAGTTTTTGACAAAGTAAGCTGGTCATACTTACTTACTATCCCGAGGCAAATGGGGTTTGGTGAAAGATGGATAAGATGGATGAAATTCAGTATCACAACAGTCAAGTATTCTATCTTGGTGAATAGATCACCTGTGGGTTTCTTCCCTCCCCAAAGAGGGATTAGACAGGGTGATCCTATTTCACCATTCTTATTCATCTTGGCAATGGAAGGCCTCAGCAAAATGATTCAGAAAGCAAGTTCTTTGCATTGGATTGAGCCAATTAAGATAGGAAGAGATCCGACATCTCAAGCTAATGTATCGCATCTACTCTATGCAGATGATACATTGATTTTCTGTGGTGCTGAAAGATCACAAGTGATGCAGCTTAATCTAACTTTGTTTATTTTTGAAGCTATTTCAGGTTTACACATGAATATGCAAAAGAGCACTATCTACCCAGTTAATGAAGTTTTAAATCTGGAGGAGCTGGCTGATATCATGGGCTGCAACATTGGCTCATTTCCTTCCACTTATTTGGGTCTTCCTTTGGGTGCTCAGCATAAATCCACTGAAATTTGGACAGGGGTTATTGAAAAGTTTGAGAAGAGGTTGGCAACATGGCAAATGCAATATCTCTCCTTTGGTGGTAGAGTAACACTTATCAATAGTGTTCTAGACAGTTTACCTACTTATTACATGGCCTTGCTCCCAATGCCAAGTGAGGTTATAGAACAGATTGACAAGATAAGAAGGGACTTCCTCTGGAAAGGCAACAGGGAGAAACACAAATTTCATCTCATCGAATGGGAGAAGGTCACACAACCAAAATACCAAGGAGGTCTTGGCATTAAGAACCTTGCAGCCCACAAAAGAAGTATGATGATGAAGGGGCTTTGGAGATACAACTTGGAAGACGCAGGGCTCTGGAAAGAGGTCATCATAGCTAAGCATGGAAGGCGGAATCAATGGTGCTCAAATATTACTACACTTCCTTACAGAGTGGGACTGTGGAAGAGTATTAGGATGTTGTGGGATACATTTGATCAGAACGCTTACTTTGAATTGGGCAATGGTTTACTCCTAAAATTTTGGACAGACAAATGGCTTGGAAATACCACTCTTCAGGAGGATTTCCCAGATTTGTTTAGAATTGCTCAAGATCCCAATTCTGTTATTGCTGCTAATAGAGAAGGGATCAATTGGGATATGAGATTTAGAAGGAATATGCACGATTGGGAAGTGAATGATCTGGTAGACCTTTTTGCTAGACTACAACATTGTCATATTAATCTCCAGGCAGCTGATAAGCTCAAATGGGGACACCAGAAAGGAGTTTATACAGTCAAGGAAGGGTATCAACAGTTGTGCTCTAGAAACCCCGTGATAGCTAACTGGCACTGGAAACTCATCTGGAGGACCAAGCTACCACCTAAGGTAGTTTTTTTTACCTGGATAGCTCTATATGAGGCATGTCTCACCCAAGACAACATAAAGAAAAGAAAAATCCAATTCCCAAACAGATGCTATATGTGCAAAAAAGAGGCTGAAAACCCTATACACCTTCTTCATTGTGAGGTGGCCTCAGAATTATGGAGCATGCCTTTTTGTCTCTCTGGCATCAATTGGACCACACCCCTCACTGTTAAGGATGCATATGAGAGTTGGAGTCTATGGAAAGTTGACAAAGCCATCAAGAAGATCTGGATTATGATACCTGCTTGTATTTTTTTGTGTGTTTGGTTAGAGAGGAACAAGAGATGTTTTGATGGAGAGTCAACTACTTTAGGCATATGAAGACTTGGTGCACTAAAAATTTGTTTAGTTGGACCAACTTGTATCCTGTTGTTAATGCAGAACAACTTCAGGATTTTACTAACTCATTAGCTCTGGCTTAGATAGTTTGTATAGTTAGCGAGAGATTTTTTTGTAAGCTCAAATGCCTTATCTTGTAAATTTAGCATCTTCCTGATGGTGTTATTAATACCACTTATCTTATAAAAAAAAAAAAAATCTTACATAACTTACACACAATATAGAACTTAAAATTTTATAGCTTGCGAACTTTGGAAGAGCCTCCATGGAGGCCGAAAAATTTTGGGTTTATTCTTTTCTTCTCTTTTATTCTTGATTATTGTTCTTGAGTTGTTAAGTCAAGTTTTCGAATTTCAATTATTCTCTCGTAAGTTCACAATTATGATTTCCAATGTAAATCTTGATTTTGTTATAATGAGTAGCTTAACTCACAACTAGGGTTGTGAGAACCATGAAGAAGTAACAAAGTAGATCTAATATCTAGTATTCCTTGAAAAGTGTGCATGCATGTATTGTTTTTCCCATTGTTTTGATTACTTTTTGACGGTTGGAAACGTTAGAACTCGTCTTATTCTTACTTGCTAGACCAAAGGGGTAACAAATGGGAAATGAATTATACAATGAAGATTTGAGGTTATCAACCCTTATTTAATAGCTTGACCTTGTCCGGGAATAGCTAATCTGGGATCAAGGGTAAGGGTTAGTAAAACACACACCCGTAGATAGACCAAGTTATGTGGTGATATTCATCTATTTAGGGGACCAACCACTTAGGTGAACTTAACTTACCGATCTTGCATACTACACACTAGCAGAGGTTACTAATCTACGGTCTTACTGCATTATAACTTCATGGGAATCAGAGAACCCTAGTTTTGTCTCTCACTGATTCAAAAACATGATTACTTGGTACTCTGCTACTTGCTACTTTAAAAGAACATAAAGATTGGTTTTGCTATACAAATTCCCCCTTCCCCATGATCCGGGGATAATACGACTAACAATGCAAATAACCACAATTGACCTAGGTTCAAATCATATTCCCCGTGGGATCGATACTAACCTTTGTTAGGTTCTATATTTGAACAACGACGACTTTATCCTTTTTTTGGAGGTATAATTTGGGCGTATCAAATTTTGGTATTGTTGTCAGGGAATATAGTTTTTGGATTAGATTAATTGTGATTATTTGACTCTTATCCTTTTTTTCCTACTCTTCTTGAGATGACGTCTGGAAAAATGTGGGGTGATAGGTGTGCTTATTCTAATAAACCTTGTACTAGTATGGGTCCTTGTAGGAAAATAATAGATATATTTAGAGGTCCTCATGAGGGAATGAAATATGTATTGATTCACATCCTAGAAAGAAGAATTGAGCTCATTCATGAGGTTGAGATGTTTGGCTTGGGTATTTGCAATTTAAATGATGAGTTGATTGTTAAGGATGATGTGATTGTTGCCCAACGATTTAATGAATTGTGTGAGGAAGAAAAGGTGCTTATAAGCCAATTTGTGAAGCTAAAATTAGAGGGCCAACTACTGAACCAAAGGGTAACGAATGGGAAAAAAGATTTTACAACTGAGATTTGAAGCTATCAACCCTCATCTAATCACTTGACCTTGTTCGGGAATAGCTAATTTGGGATCAAAGATAAGGATTAGTAAAACAAACACCCGTAGATGGACCAAGTTGTGTGGTGATATTCATCTATTTAGGGGACCAACCACTCAGGTGAACTTGACTTACCGATCTTGCATGCTACACACTAGAAGAAGTTACAAATATACGGTCTTACTTCGTTATGACTTCATTATGATCATAACACCCTAGTTTTGTCTTTCACCGATTAAAAAACACAATTACTTGATACTCTACTACTTACTACTTTTGAAGAACATAAAGATTGTTTACTATACAAATTCTACCCCCCCCCCCCCCCCCCCCCCCCCCCCCCCCCCCCCCNCCCCCCCCCAACCCCCAACCTTTCGAAGATAATATGACTAAGAACGCAAATAACCATAATTGACCTAGATCCAAACCCATATTCCTCGTGAGATCAATCCTAACCTTGGTTAGGTTCTATATTAGAACAACGACCACTTTTTACTTCTTTTTGGAGGTATAATTTGGCCTTATCACTAGCCTCCCCCTTGTGTGACAGAATTCTCATGTAGCTTTCGTGTTCGTTGTATTTCCTAGTACCATAAAAGTCACTTGATCCTTTGTCCTCCATCTCCTCACCATATTCTTTTGATCATTCGAAGCTTCCTTGAGGATGAAGCAGATCCATTACATAACCTTCTTGTTGATGGTTATTCTTCTCAGCCTATTTTGCTTCTCTCAACCCAGTCGAACCAAATATCATTGTCTGAAGTTCATCTGATGATGTCAAAAGACTTGAAGCAGCATTAAAATAAATTCTAATCCCCCCCCCCACATGAGAAAAATTAGTACAAATCAAAGGAAAATGGATAGAGAAAGGGTTTTGTCAGTTACCACAGTGGGTGATTACTGATTACTGTTGGAAGGAAGTGAAGGGGCTAATTCCGGTTGCCCTAGCCAGAAAAAGGAGCTTCGATAAACCTAGAAAGTAGGAGAGAGAAAAGTCTTGGTAAACGGGCCTAGGAGAATTTTTTGTTTTGCCTCTTTCCAAATAGAATCTTATAAAACTTAATGTGTGATGATTGTAGTTCTGGCGATATATGGTTATGCTTTCAAAGCTTTTGAGTATTTTTAAAAGAGAGTACGTGGTATTAAAGCTTTCATCGGTCTCCTATGAAACCTCTGCAACAATAAATTGCTACTGTGGTACTCTTTGCTACATAGAGAAGAATTCATCTGATTTGGACTCTATATAAATTTCCTCTCTCAGTAACAAGTCTATTTTTCCTTCTTTCTGATACATTTGGAGCATGTGAATAATTTTTGCAAATTGTCCTGTTAAATCTTTATTTTAAAATTCTATATAGCGGCGTGTTTCATCAGAAAGGTGTGCGGAGCTGATAATTGTTGCTGTCAGCCATGGTATCAAGGAAGCTTGGATATCTTACCAGGTTTGATCAAGACATTTAATTAGCATTCGTTTTTTCAGAATTTCATTAATCATGGAGGATCTGCCATATTTATTATTCCCTCTGTCCCATTGTATATGATGTGATGTAGTTTGACTTGGCATGGAGTTTAAGAAAGAAAGAAAGAAAGACTTTTGAAACTTATGGTCTAAAATAAATGATATGTGTTTGTGTGGCTATAAATCATTTTACTAAGGGTAAAATGGACATTTTAAAATTAATCTGTTACTAAATATAAAAATGTCATTCTTTTTGACATTGACTAAAAAGGAAAGTGAGTCATATAAAATGGGACGAAGGGAGTATAATTTTAAATCTGCAAGGGTGTATATGCTGGACTAGATGCAATAAAATTTGTCATGACGTGTAGCTTATTTTTCTTGTGAAGAGAATGTGCCACTGATATCATTTATATTTATCCTTATCCTGTACTTTCATTCTTCTCCTTTTGGTAGGTGGTGATGGGGATATTTTTAGATAGGGACACTGTCACAACTAAATTTTATGGGTCCATGAGTGGCACCTAGTAGACTAACCCTACCAAGCGAACAGTGTATCTCAAACTAGCAAGACCACAAACATCTATTCCATGGGACATAAAGTACTAACATAAGCTTAACATACACAATACAAATTCTAGGTTTACAACCAAACTACACCCACTAATGAGTACATGGAGCTTTGACTCTAGATTTTAGTATTATTATGCAACTGACAAAGTGAAATAACGACTCCACCACCAACGGAGGAAGAGTGAGGCTCGACACTGGTAGAAGATGGCTGTTAAGCTGTGTTCTCTGGCTGAACTTTGGGACTTAAAACCAAGTAGTTCAATAAGCTTCATAGACCTCTTAAAGGGTGAAAAAAGTAATTAAGAAAGCATGCACTTCAATGTCAAAATCATATTCCGCATATGCATTGAAAAAATCTCAAATAATAATATACATATAGTAAATCGTTTAAAAGTCATTCATTTCCCAATCAAATGTTGCATGTAGGTCATAAACATATCTTACCTTGGGGAGGTTCCATATAGACACTGAGATAATACATCATGTGTTCATCTTGGCGACCAACCCATCTTCCCTGATCTGTTGGGAACTACACCTACTCATAATGCCGTACAAGTAGGATAGACTAGAGTATGCTAGCAAGACCCGAAATGAATTCAAGTACACTACTATCATGTACTGGATAATCCAATACCAGCATGTGTGGTTCTGGCGCGTTGAACCCGTACGTCCAAGTACCCACTCAGTTATCTAAGTGTTTCTCCCAATACATCACCAATACAACCATCAGGCTTACTAGACAAGATAATCATCAACAAAAACAACCCAGTGTAATCCCACAAGTGGGTCTGTAAGAGTAGAGTATACTCAGACCTTACCTCCTACCTTGGGAGGTAGAGAGGTTGTTTCCGATAAACCCTCGACAAAACAAAGAGGAAAAAACATAATCACCATATGTGAAAATTAAATCATTTGCATCTCCTTTCCTTGTTTGTATGTCATAGATCGTAATTGTTAAAAGTAAGAAAATAAGTACAAGCATCCTCTGAATTGAATAGTGGTCATGCAATTTATATATATGGTGACACTCGCACACTCTCATTCCCCATGCACGAGAGCAAAAAATACATTTATGAAATTCTTTTAATGCATTTCAAACTCATATCCGTATTCTTTGAGGGAATGCTCTTCTAAAGGTTAGGTCTCCACGTACTTTGAATCCGAGCGTAAATACTTGTTACTAATTTCAGTATCCCACTATTGTGGTCAATTCACACATATATTACGTATAATTGAGAGCGATTCATTCTTAAAGATGGGGGACTTTCAAGTCGATACTCAACTTGATGGGAAAAGATTTTTTGTATTATGTCAGCTGGAGTAAACATTAGAATCAAATTCCATGTAATATGTTATTTTGTATGATTATGTGATGTAATCAGTCGTTGAATATTCTTCTTCTTTCATCATAAAGAAAACAGTAGAAGTAAAATCCTTGTCACGAGGATATACATCCTTTAAGGGCAAGAAGAACAAAATATGGTGAGAGATTAAAATTCATTCAGCAGATGTATTTAGCATAAGGTTAGCTTGGTATCTATTTTTTTGAACTACCAAAAGATCAAAATGCATTAGTGATGCAGTAAAACACCCAAATCCCCAACAAAGCTTTATAGTACATAGATAAAGGAAATGGTGAAAGAACTTACAGGTTGGAGTTTGGTTGCCGGAGCAATCTCAATTTATGGACTTAATTCCTGCATAAGCTACTATAAATAGGAGACGTTGGCAGTTTAGGTAACTAGGTCAGCTAGATGGGTACGGGTGTTTAGATAATGTCGGCAAGTATGTAATTAAAAGAATCTTATTACTTAGTAACCAAGTCAATTAATATTCTAGGTTTATTTATTTACTTATTAAGTGATTCATGCATGTCTCTACCTAGTAAACATTCCCATGTGAATTCCAAATGGGAGCCAATGGATCCTTAACATGGTAAATAATAAAGAGTCCATATACTTAATGTACAAAAATTTTACTATGGGTGAGGCACAACCAACAAAATTTGTGTGACAAACTATTAAAAAGATTAATGTTTTGCCTCTTTTATCATTCTACTTTATTAGTACTAAGATAATGTAAAATCATAAAAATTTAAATTGATTTTATTTTTCATGATAATTTAAGCATCACAAAAAACTAACGTTGGTTGAAAAGTAAAATTATTTGTTGGACCACAACACCACTTGTCAAACATGGGTGAGCCTCACACACCTTTTGTTGGTTGTACCTCACCCATGTTAAAAATTTTCCTTAATGTATTGGATGAAAACAATAAGGATATTTTGGAGAATCAAGAAGTGGGATATTGCTATCCTACTACCATTATGTCGTAGGTTAGCAAAACCCTATATAGTTTTGTATTTTGCTATTATTAGTGGCGGTTAGTCTTGTAAATTATTTTGGATCATACATAGGCAAAAAATATCCCTTAATATATATAAACAATGTATGCATTATAAGGACCCTTCGGAGTGGCCCAGTGGTTTGGGCTTGAGACTTCCATGTTGGAGGTCTCAAGTTCGAAACTCCATGCCAGCGAAAGCAAGAGGTTTGCCTTCTGGGTCGAGCTCGTTGCACCGGGCTTGCCTAGTGCGGGTTACCTCTCCTATGTGGTTTGCGAGCTATTGCATAGGAACAGAGGTTTTACCCTGTGCGCACCCAAAGGGTAGCGGCTGCGGGTTTCCCTTGTCATAAAATAAAAATAAAAATGTATGCATTATAAGGTTAACCCTTGTACCCTATTACCTTTCACTAATTAATGAGAAAGTAATAAGATGTCCATGATGATATTATATGTTTTGATATGATGGGAATGTTCCTAGTGAGAAACTATTTTTCTCGTGCTACTTAAACTCTTATCTTTAGAGCTCACACGATACTTGTTAATATTTATAGCATGCTCGGGGTAGGGGTATTGCAGATAGCTTCTATTAATTTTCTTTATGTCCTATTGTGTTTTAATATACTTGTGATCATTTTCAAGTGAACGTACTACACCAACATCAGCTCTTTATTTAGTTTAGTCGAAGGTCTGTCCTGTTACAGTGTCCAATGTCTTTTAGCTATATAATATGGAATATGTAAGAACCACAAACTGCTCGAGTGTTGATTGTCCCATCCAATTCACATAAGTAGGACTCCTACTTCCGATACTCTATATTAAAACTTTCATAATCCGTTCTGTATTCTTTTTTCTTTCATAATAATTTCTCTTGCACTCATGCAAATGGCTACCAGTAGCACTAATATTTTGTCTACTGATGCAGCCTGTACTTGCTGTTATGTACTTGATGCAGTATATGCCATCGGTTGGCTATTGGCTTATGGACAAGGTATTGTATAGTTATTCTGCAAAACTTTGGTTCTTTCTAATTCGGAACTGTTTCGAGACTAATGGACTATAAACTTAAAGTTATATGTACTTACAAATTTAAAGATTTACATTGTTCCAGCTGGTGAGGCATTAAGTTTATATGCAATGATACTGAAAGAACTATTGCACTGCCAATGTACTTTGGTCTGCTACAGCAGAGCACTTAATATGCTTCTTATCTAGAGTTGCCTACAATTTCTTATTGCATGATTTGATCTAGTGCATAAAATAACTCACAAGTATTAAATTTTTAGTAGATTATGCCAAGGTGTGGATATATCTAACTCATTAGCCTCTAAACAATATATTCTTATACAGATTGGTGAAAAACGTGTGGAAGTTGGTGCACAGAAAGGCAACACATACTCCATCAATTTGCTCTTTGACAAAAAGAAGGAAAGCTAAAAGTAATGTTTCTCATATGTTCCTCTGAATATTACCATTTACCGCATATGTTCCTCTAATAATGTGCACCATTCTACTTGCTTTCGTTAAGTTCCTCAGCCTCAAGTTATGCAAATGTGCCAACGATAGGAATATCTTATGCTTTATTTGTCAACGTTTGATCATTATGAGAGGTGGTAACTGTTTCACTTGGCCTGATCGTGCATCGGAATTATAACAATTGTGGTCTTGTCCTAACATTTATCTAAACGATTTGGTTCAAAATATTTGTCCCTCTTTTTTTTTTTTGAGAAAGACGTTTAATCATTCTTTTTATGATTTCTCCCTTCTCCAACAAGACATATAATCATTGAATACTCGATTAAGAAAGAGCTGAGAGTAATTTAGTAAATTATCCCGTGTGAATAATGGTGTTGTGTTCAAGAGAATCTTGTATATAGCGACATTTCACGTGCCTAAATAAGTGTGTTCCAGAATATTGTATATCTGCATAACTGAAAAGCGCGATACAAAGGTCCTTTTCCAGTTGAAATAGAAAAAATATGTTACAAATTAATGCGAATCACACTTTCAAAGAGATTTTGTTCAAAATTAAAACACGCTTCTCCATTGAACCAATTGAAATAGAAAAAATATGTTACAAATCAATGCGAATCACACTTTCAAAGAGATTTTGTTCAAAATTAAAACACGCTCTCCATTGAAATCTCCTTTGATTGTTCAAAATACCTACAAATCGCATAGTGAAAAACGCTTAATGGAGATCGAAATTGATGTTTTAAATACAGGGAATTTACTTAATAGAAATATTCCACTGGAATACTTCATTTTCTTTTAGCATATACTGCCTCTATCTGCCATTGATACAAGGGTTTAGAGCAGATAAACCCTTGGTTCGTTGTTGACTTTATCTCTTTGACAATTTCAAATACACACATTGATTGAAGGAGCATTGTATCATTGAAAATAATGTCAAGCATCACTAATTTAATTTACTATTTTGGGAAGTGCACCTGATGCAAGAATGAAGTCAGAAGCTTGGGAAGCTAGTACTGAGTGCTTGAGGGGTTACACCAAGCCATTAAGTTGGTTAGGATTTTATTTGAAAAGAATAGTTTCATATTGTCAGTTTAATCTATAATAGGTTTTAAAAGTCATTTTTTGTTATTGTCAATTTGCTCGAATTTTTTGAGTGATTGGACACTTTAGATCCAATGCTGGGCAATTAAGTTTCATACAATCACCAATGAACTTCTTGGCTATTTAAGTACTGTAATGGTCCTTTTTGCAACTATGCAGCGAATTGTTTAGCTAAATAGAGAAAAACTTGTCCTTCACTCTTTCCTTTTCATTTTTTTTCTTAGTTTTCTTTACTATTTTATTGCTTTCCTTAGCTTAGTTGCATCATTTGGTATCATAGCACTTTCTTGAGCTTTGTGGATACACAAAAAAAGGGAATGAAGTTAGGGACATCAAAGACATGCTTGACAGAATGATAATGCAGTTAGCCAACTTTTCTGTCAGACAGAACCAAATAGAGGAACAGTATGAGAAGTATTTTGCTAAGCTGTAGGAGTCCTTGGATGTTGTAAAGAAAATGAGAAAGGGAAGAACCATGAAGATACAGAGCGAACTGGTGAGATCTACACTCCTTCTAGCCAAGCCATTCTAGCCAACCCATGGCTTGGGTCTCTGCATCTCAGATAGAAGGAGATCCAACTATGGTTACCCCTGGTGGTAATCAACTGGAATGGGGGCTTTGCCTCAGTTCCAGTTACCCCTAAGGGGATCTATGCATCATACTCCTATTATGGGAGGTTGATCTACCGGACGCATGGGATCACTCCCTTTCAGATTCACACTGGAGCCACAACTCAAATGCTATATGGACGGTCCCAAGGCCAACCACTAGTGGGAATCCCTAGATGAAGACCTCCTGTCCATGGGCACTTCTTCAACTCCATGGCAAGGTTGTCCAAAATAGAGTTTCCCAGGTTCAATGGAGTAGATCTTATGTCTTGGATCTACAAGGTAGAATTTTTTTTTCTTAGATGAAATACTTCCAAATCAGATTGTGAAATTGGTTTCTTTACACTTTGATGGTCTAGCCATAAAGAGGAACTTAGCAAATATATATATATATATTATATCGGAGGGGTATTAGTTCCACTATAAATAAGGAAAAAAGTAGTAGGCAACACTTCCTTATCCTACTTGGGATAAATACATGTTGGCCAAAAATTACCCAAAATACCCACGCACCAGATGTTAAGCACTAGGCGTGAGATGGGTCAATAATTGTCCACGCACCAGATGCTAAGCTCTGGGAATGAGGTGGGGTGTTAAAGAAAAAAGTCTCATATTAGTAGTTAATGAGATAAGTAGACTCCTTATAAGGCTTGGACAATTCTCCTCTCTTTGAGCTAGCTTTTGGAGTGTGAGTTAGGATTAAGACCTAATTTAACATGGTATATTAATAAACTTTGTGTCTAAGAGCTTACTTAGTGGAATTGCCTTTGCTTCTACTGCCCTAAGTGTTTGGATTGATCTAAAAGAGAGGTTTGATAGAGTTGACAGATCTAGGACCTTTAGTCTACACAAAGATATTGCTTCTTTGCAACATGGAACTGCTTCTATTTCTGAGTATTATACCAGACTCAAAAGTTTATGAGATGAGTTTGAGGTATTGGTACCTGCTCTTTGTTGCAACTGTGGTATATCCAAGGGGTTTGTAGCTCACATGAATAGAAAAAAGGTATACCAGTTTTTGATGGGATTAAATAAATTCTATCATCAGGCTAGGAGTCAGATCCTTATGATGGATCCATTACCATCAATTAACCATGCTTTATGCTTGATAGTTGGGGATGAAAGCCAAAAGGTTGTTGTTTTTGTACCACTAGCATGATCATGACTACTATTGGATTGGACTCTTCTGTTGCTACGTACTCCAAGGCTGGTAGTAGTTCAGGTTGTAGTAGCTCAGGTGTGAGTCAGAGGTTTAAAAAAAATTCCTTGTTGGTGTTTGATTTTTGCAAATGCAAAGGGAATAACAAAGAGTTTTATTATAAGGTTGTTGGTTATCCTCCTGATTTCAAGTCAAAGAGGAAGGCTCAAAGAGGTCCTGTCACACAAGCTAGCAGTTAGTCTACCCAATATGCACCAGCTCCTCATGCTAATTTTACCTTTGGTCTCAACACCCACATTCCTTCTCCAGGATGGGGAATAATACCTAATCAACAGCACTACGGTGTTAATAGTGGAAGTACAACTGCAGCTCCAAGTGCCAATCCCAAAGTTAGTCAAGCTTAGAAAGAGGTTTAACAACTAATTCAAGGATGCACTTTTACTAAAGATCAGTGTGATCATATTCTGATAATTATACAATAGAAGTCAGATGTCTCTTCTGCCTCTGTGTGTAATACTGCTAATACAAGTAAAACCTCTTTTGTTTCTGAAGCCAATAAGGTGTGGATTATTGATACAGGTGCAACTAATCATATGGTCTCCAATTTAGACATGATGGTTAAGGAGTCAGTGTCACAACTTTTAGAGTCTAAACCTGTTTATCTTCCAAATGGTAGCACTACACAAGTCTTACATGTTGGTTGTTGTGCTTTATCAGCAAGAAGTGTGATCACTAATGCATTGCATCTTCCTAAGTTCAAGTACAATTTGTTGCCAGTCAGTCAAATCACAAAGGAATTAGGATGCTCAGTCACCTTTTTCCCTAATTATTGTGTTTTCCAGGATTTTTGCAGTGGGAAGGTGAAGGAAGTTGGTAAGGAAGAAGGAGGATGTACCTACTAATGCAACACTTAACAAATAAGAATTTACATAGTGAAGGGGAGGCTACATTTGTTGTCAACAACGCAAAAGACATAGACATGGAATTGTGGCATAGAAGGTTGGGGCATGTGTCTTCATCAGTCCTTGCAAGGATGTTTGCTATGAATAAAGGAAGTTTATGTACATTGACTAAATGTCCAGTGTGTCCTCTTGCTAAGCAAACAAGATTAATTTTTCCTGTTTGCAATATTAAGACTATAACTTGTTTTGATATGATACATCTGGATCTGTGGGGTCCTTATAATACCCCTACTATTGATGGTAACAAGTATTTTCTCACTATTTTTTATGACTTCTCCAGGATGACTTGGTTAATTTTGCTTAAACATAAGTCTGATGTGTGTGTTTGTTTCTTTTAAGGAATTTATTTTGTTTGTTAAAACTCAATTTGGTAGATTAGTCAAAATATTGATATTTGATAATGGTACTGATTTTGTGAACTCAGTAGGTGATGCTATGTTCAAGGAGATGGGCATTCTCCAGAAAATATGTCCTTATACCCCTTAGCAATATGGTGTTTCTGAGAGAAACACAGGCATTTACTTGAGGTGACAAGAGCTCTCAGATTTCATGCCAGGCCAGCATACCTTTGAGGTATTAGGGACAATGTGTGTTAGCTGCTACCTAACTTATTATCTCTGGAAGTTGCCCCTACAACCCCTTGACTCATGCGGGCTACGTTCGAACGAAATGAAAGCTTTTGCAAAAAACCCATTTGTCTCATCTAAGGCCAATGGGGAAATAAAGTTATCAAACATAGTATCGGAAGGGGTCGTTATCTTATTAACAGGCTGCCTACTAGTGTGTTGAATTATGCTACACCTTATGAAAGGTTGTATGGTAGTAAATCTCTTTTAACTCATCTCAAAACTCTAGGATGCTTGTGCTTTGCTAAACAATTGACTGATCGTGATAAACTTAGGCCAAGGTCCAGGCCTGCAGTTCACATGGGATATTCAGAGGTTCAGAAAGGTTACATCCTACTTTACCTGGGTAATAGGTCCTTTTTTACTAGTACAGATTAGCCTTCAAAAAAGATTTCTTTCCTTTTGCCAAAGGGATAGATCCTGTTTCAGAAAATGTATTCTTAGATACATTACATGTCTCAAATGTCATACCTCATAGTTTGGATCCTATTTCATTTCCCCAGTCTCATGTAGCTGGTTCAGATGATCATTCTCAGACTGTTGTGGATTAGCAAGATGATCCTGCATTATCCACTGGCGATGGAGTACATGTTCACCCTGTGATACTATCAGACCCTGCTCCTCTAAATTCTGCTCCTATCTCTAGTTGTAGGAGGTCCACTAGACATAAACATACTCCCACTTGGATGAAGGATTTTGTATCTCTTGCCATGAATAGGAACGTTTCGTATCCTATGTGCAACTCCATAAGCTATGATCATTTTTCTCCTGCATACCAATCTTACATTGTTTCCACCTCTATAGTTAAGGAACCTGACTTCTGAAGTTGTTAAAGATATAAGGTGGGTAGATGCTATGAAGGCAAAAATTCATGCTCTAGAGAGTAATAACACTTGGGAGGTCGCTGACTTGCGACAAGGCAAAAGACCTACAAGTTGTAGGTGGATCTACAAGGTGAAGTATAAATCCACAGGTGAAGTGAGAGGTTCAAAGTAAGATTGGTTGCTAAGGGGTATAGTCAGTAAGAGGCAATAGATTACAAAGAGACATTTTCACTTATAGTTAAGATGGTTACAGTCAGGACCATAGTCTCCTTTGCAACATCTAGGCATTGGCATATCCATCAGATGGATATGTGTAATGCTTCTCTGCAGGGTGATCTAGAAGATGAGATATATATGCACCTACCTCAGGGTTTTTTTCAATCAAGGGGAGAAAGTGTGTAAACTGACAAAATTTTTATATGGTCTCAAGCAAGCCCCAATGCAATAGAACCATAAACTGACTGAAGCTCTTATTAGACTCAGGTTTAAGCAAAGCCAACATGACTATTCTTTGTTCATCAACAAAATAAAAGAAGGGGCCATTATAGTTCTTGTGTATGTGGATGAATTACTGATTACTGGTAGCAACCTCAAGTTGATAGAAGAAACAAAAAAGGCACTGCAACAAGCCTTTAAGATGAAGGATCTATGTGAGTTAAAGTACTTCCTAGGCATTGAATTCACTAGATCATCAGCTGGTCTATGCACCACAGAAAGTATGCTCTTGAGCTTATATCTGAAGTTGGCATGACAACAACCAAACCTGCAGGAACTCCTATTGACATCAATATTAAACTGACATCAAATTTATATGATGAACATGTGAATCAATATCAGGAAGAGTCAGAGGATCCACCGATGGATCAAAGAATGTATCGAAAACTGATAGGGAAATCGTTATATCTAAATATGACAAGACCTGATATAACTTTCAGCACACAAACTCTCAGTTAATTCCTACAACAACCTAAGAAGTCCCATCTTGATGCAAGTTAGTTAGATATTTAAAGAGGCAACCTGGACAAGGTTTGTTATTTGTTGGGCTTCTTGCCTGCTAACCGGGAAGTTTGTGACAGGATACATGGTGAAAGTTGGGTAGTCATTAGTATCATGGAAGGCAAGAAACAAACAAAAGTGTCAAAAAGCTCAACTAAAACTGAGTATATGAGTCTTGCTTCCACGGTGTCGGAGTTAGTGTGGTTGCTTGGATTACTAAAAGTAGGAGCTGAAGTTCAATTACTAGTACAAATTCAGAGTGATAGTAAGGTAGCCATACATATTGCTGCAAATCAAGTATATCATGAGAGAAAAAACACATTGAGATTGATTGTAAAACAAGGACTAATCAAGGTGAATTATCTTCCTACAACAGAACAACCAACTGATGTATTACAAAAGGATTATCTAGGCAACAATATGAACACCTACTATCCAGGTTTGGAGTGCTAGACATTTTTGCACCACCTAGCTTGAAGGGGAGTGTTGTGATATAGAGAAGGTGATAAAGGTTGTTGATGTTAGTTAGACATAGTAAGGGCATATTAGTCATTTAAAGAAGAAGTTAATTGTAACTATCTGTGCCAGCTTGTAGTTAGGAAGAGTGAGTTAGTAGTCTGGTAAAAGTATGAAGGAGTAGTACTATAAATAGCTACTCATCTTGTAACTACATTACTTCTCCAATCAATAAAAAAAGACAAGTTGTTCATATCTCTCAACTCTCCTCTCTGCTCTGATTGAGTTTCTATAATTTACGATCTGTTTAAGTAAAAAGTCTCACATTGGTGGTTAATGAGATGGGTGGACTCCTTATAAGGCTTGGGGAATCCACCTCCCTTTGAGCTAACTTTTGGTTTTGGGGTGTGAGTTAGGCCTAAGACATAATTTCACATGGTATCAGAGTAGGGCCATCTCACCCAATGTTGGGGTCCAAAAAAAATTGCCCACACACCAGATGCTAAGCACTGGGTGTGAGGTGGGTGTTAAAGCAAAAAGTCCCACATTGGTGGTTAATGAGATGGGTGGATTCCTCATAAGGCTTGGACAATCCTCCTCCCTTAGAACTTAGGTTTTGGGGTGTGAGTTAGGCCTACAACCTAATTTAACAAGGCATTTTCTTGCTATTGCCGTGGCTGGAATTTTGGAGAACGATCTATATAATTATGATTATTGTTGATATTTAGTTGGAAGAGAAGCATAACTTTAGTGAAGTGTTGAATTATTAGTTAACAACTGCGCTTGTCACTCGATAAATTGTGTACAAGTTGTCCTTTAGCTTAACGTGAGCTATATCATTATTTATTGTAGATTAAGGTGTTGTAACGGATTAGGTTTTTCATGTCTCCAAGTTAACTGACATAAAGATATGTAATGGCCATGTAAATTTTCATTCGGCGTGAATCTTTTTTCTTAACGATATGTACCGAGAGAGAGCTTAAGAGGTGTGTTATTGCATATACTCTATTCTTGAGAATCCATGAGTTAGATTATATCTTTATTCTAAACATCTTATTTAAATGGCTATGTACAGATCTTTAAAGTTAAATTATGAGTTAATTTCACTAAAATTGGTGTTGAGAGCTAAAAAAATAGAAAAAGTTCTTATAAGAGAAGAATAGAATTTCTATTTACATTTAATTCTCAAAGACACAATTAATGGAGTAGTATCGAGTTCTTACTCGCAGTTGATTCTTAACAGTACTTAAAAGAGTTATTGAACCAAAGATTTAGTCTAATTTGGAATAAGATCTAACATAAGCTAAAAAGGTTACACGAAATCTAATATCTAATCGAGTCTTCATTGTGCTTGAGTCTAAGTGACAAGTGTCTCGAGTTGTTTCTTTACAAAATATGTAGATAAGTTACTTTGATCAATAAAAAGATAAACGTTATGATAGGCGGGACCTTGATGATAACCATTTGAGGTAGTATGTACGAGCCATTGATGATGCTCTCTTATTGCATTATAATTGCGGTCCCTTGATATGCACATTTGTTGCATTATATAAGGCCCTTGATGATGCCTCATTTATTACATTGAATTCTTCGAGCCCTTAACGATGATCGTAGATAGAAAAATATGTATGCCATAAATTTGCACTAGTTGTGTGTATGATGTTTAAATATTGATTTTTTCCATTACTTCGGTCTATTTGGTTCTTTTTTCGCGTTACTTAGGTTCCAACCCTCCTAAACTTTTTCCTTGAGGCAGGATGAAGACAACCTTGGACAACATCAAATTTAATTTACTTTGAAATGGAAAGGAAAATAAACTAAACACAAAAACAGCATTGTGTATAAATAAATTAATAATGGAAGAGCTAACTAAATGAAATGATATATACACAAAGAATGAAAGCCGTAAAATTGGCAAAACTGTAGTCTACCTCAGAGAAAGCGAATAAAATATATACAATCCGGAGTTAGAAATGTTGTCACAGAGACCCTAATTCTCGTGATAATTAGGTGTGCGCTGGTTCCTAAAGAAGCTGGCTGTGCAGGTGTCTCAACCTAGCTGCCACCATTTTTTTCTTGTTCTTATTTCTCCATCAGGATACTCTGTAATAAATTGGCAATGAGTAACCAGTACTGCAATTTATTTCCCTACCGCTACTGCAACAGCTAGTCAACTAAATAACCTGGGAGTATACCAGTTCAGCCTCAATGGTTACTGAATTTTGAGCTAGTTGTCTTTATGGACTTCCATGAGATGAAGTATCAGGTTAGAATACATTCATGACCATTGATTAGCAAACAAAAGATAAACCAACACCTTGACGAATGTGGAATAGCAGTACTACTTTTTCTATTTCAAAACCTTGGCAAATGTGGAAGAGATTTGAAGGGGGAGTTCAAGATTAAGGGAGCTTTCAGGAAGTTGGAAATTTCCATCAGACACTAATTAGAAGAAACTTCTCTAGTAGGCAAAAGATATGTTGAAACAAAAATAAATGTAATACCAATATCTGTTCAATAAAATAGCATGGCTTTTACAGGGGCATAACTATTCTCTACCACAACTAGAAAAAAGAAGAAGAAAAAATGGTCATTTACCTCCTTGTGGATAGATTGAATTGTAGTGCACTTCAGCCCAAAAGCTCAAAGTAATGACTGCATAAATTAAGGCGGCAAATCATTCAGTCTTTCATACAGAGGATGAAAAGAAAGAGAAGGAGGTGCTACTAATAATGTAATAAATTAGTAACACTGATGATATTGATTCGTCCCTCCCACGAAAAAAGAAAGGAGATGGACAAAACATCCATGACATATGATCCATTTCATATATTAAATCGACCTGGTAAGTCATTCAGTATGATTATGTTGTATTATTAACAATTTACTATACTTAAAAGGATCTAAGATAAATTACCCACTCATTTTCGCTTGAATTTTGGCAGCCTCAATGGATAATCAAAAGGTTAAGCTTATGTGTAGCTATGGAGAAAAAAATCAGCTTTGTCCTCACGACCATCAACTCTCCTATGTCTGCAGAGACACCAAACTCCTCCCCGTTGATCGGAACGTCAAGTTTTCTGACGTGGCTGCAAAGGTGAGTTTTCTCTGCAATTGCAACGCACAGATTTGTATATCGTACCAGTTGCTAGGTGAGGCTCTCGATGCACTTGTTTCCTTTATCGATGATGATGCGGGCCTATGGTATCACCCTGGGTTGGGTTAGGAAAATGAGTAGAGTGTCGGTGGGTTATTTTTTTAATGATTCTGATTTGGTGACGTGGACGTCTAACAAGAGGCCACATGGCAAAGCTTGTTTTACAAAATCACTATTAAAACTAATGGCATAAATGAGCATGTTTTGTAACGGCAATGGCATAAATAAATGAGCCAATTTTTTTACGGATGATGAGTCATTTCTAATAGTTCGATGGAATATTTGAGCCTTTTCCCTTGGTGTAAAAAAAATGTACAACAGAGAAAATACTCATTGATGAAAATAAAATGAAAACTTACTTCTGTTTGACTTCAGACTTTGTGGAAGAATCTCAATGTAGCAGGTGTCTTTAAATGATGTAATGACAAACATCTTAACACCATACTGTAATAACATCGAAATAAACGTCAGTCACCATTTGAAAATTTAAAATACACACTTGAATTGAGAAAATAGTAGATCATCATTGTATTCATATGATAATAGACAATAAAAGAGAGAAATTAGGATCTTCCGGGTTAGGAAAAGAAAAGGAGAAACGACTGAAAGGAATCAACCAAAGGTCTCTTCCTTTTTTTAGGATACCAACTGGGGAACTCCAAACCATTCACCAAGGACTGAGATTCCTCAGGAAGAAAATTCAGAATCAATCTATGCGGATCAAATCCTAAAAAGCGGCGACAGCCCTAATCAACTGCTTCAAGCAAAAAATTGGGGTTTGGAGAGCATAACAGAACACATCCATGTCATGCATCGTTCTCCAGAACAAAGCGAACAATGAGTCCCTATAAATTATAATAGCAAACATTTGTTTTCTAACTTTTGTATGGTTCTATTAGAGTCATAGTGCGTTTCTTCATTAAGTATTTATTTTAAGTAAAATAGAAATGATAACCGTTACTTTCAAGATGCAAATGAATTTAAAAGAATTGCTTGTGAATCAAAAAATCTGGAAGAAAGATAACATAGAGAATATAATTAAGTAAATAAAAGTGTGCTTTCCAACCGCTTAAGCTTTTAGATAAGGTCACATGGTATCAAAACAGACTGAGATGATTGGTTAGAGCCTCACCACTAGCATTATAAAATGAAGGCTTAATACATAGATTGCTCCCTGAGGTAGTCCCCAAATCCCTGTTGCATAATTGTTGACCACGAGAATCATCTTCGACACCTAAACATTTTTTTTTTGATGATAAAGGGAAACTCGCCGCTGCTACCCTTTGGGTTTCCACACCCAAACATTTCAAACGAGTATCTATTACACACCTTACCACCTATGTGTCACACTTGTGTTGACACACAGAACTGACAAGTGAATGCTAAAAAAAGATTACTTTTTTTGCATTGATATTCGTTTTTTTAAAGGAAAAATTGATAGTTTTTTCACCTTCTTTCTACACCAGCGCCACCACCTCTTAACCATTTCCATTACTACCAGCCAAAAATCACAAGTTTCCACCTTAAAATTATCTCCATCAGTGTTTTCACACCAGAAAGCTACCATAATATATCACCATAATTCTGATGCATATTTCATCTCCTATTTGCCAATTCTAAAAAGGACTCAAGAGTGTGAAGAAACAGGAGGCAGAAATGGTCAATGGAGAAAATTTTGGCCAAGATCCAGAGAATGGCTCTTCTATCTCATATGAGGGATTTGATATCACCATTTTTACCCATATGCAGTAAATAGCTAGTAGGAAGGAAGTTCCCAACATATGCAAATTTAAATTTCTATGCAGGTCTCTCTTTCTCTCTGCTGGAAAAATTCTGGGTTTGTAATGCAGTTGCAAGTGAGGAGGATGATGGAATTTGAGAGTTCTAGTCCTGCCTTTTTTGGATTAAAGTTAAATCTGGAATTGGGACTAAAATTGATTTAAGTTCCTATGTTTTGGTTTGAATAGGAAGGTGATGGTTCTGGGTTTTCTGGTGGTTTGCGGCAGTGGAGTTGCATTACCAAAGAAAAAGAGATGAAGGGAGAATGGCTAAGGGGTATGATTGTAATTGTAAGTGTTTTATTTTTATAAATTTAATGACACGCATCACACCATTGTTAGTGCATGAAAATACACCCTGTTTTCTGAAGTGGTTAAACACAAAAGTGGTGTAAAAGCTACACTTTAAACGAATTTGGGCGTCTAGGGTAATTCACGTGGTCAAGGGGTGTGTAACAGAAATATGGGGACAACCTCAGGAGAATGTATGTATTAAGCCTAAAAAGAATTTCCACAAGCTTGATCATGAAAAAGGATGGCCTGCACGGGAGGGAGCATGTTGAGAGTATAATTAAGTGAATAAAAGTGTACTATCACTAACAACTTAACCTTTTAGATGAATATAACTAAGTAAATAAAAGTGTGCTCCCTATAACAGCTATGAGATAGTCACACACTTAATCAGGTAAGTATATCCTTTACACAAAAGAGGCTAGAAGCACCAAAATTTGGAAATAAGGTATAAGATGATTTACATTTTAGAATCATTACAGAACAACATATTGATTCTAAAGTAAGCAAGTCTTTAGCCTTTTGAAACCCTGTATTAAAATCTACAGATAAAGAGTTCCTGCTTTAGAGGGTTGTTCTTCTTGCAACTGATTTCTGGTTTGGTAAAATAACTTGTTTTTTTTTTTGATAACCGAGAATCTGTCTGTGACCCGCCCTTTGGACCAATCACAGCCTTCTAAACTTGGTGGATAATGGGCCTGCCCCTCTACCCTTCTCCACTTAAATACCGGGCTTCGCTTTGCATGGTGTGGGGATTGAACCTGTGACCTAAGCCACAAATCCTCCACCTTTTGCCACTCGAGCTAGGCTTTGGGGGAAAAATAACATGTTATCACCATCAGTTTCGGCATTTGTTGCATGGGTGACGACTGAAGGGCCACAATGTGAATAACTAAATTTCATCCAGCAATCATTAGGAAGCGGCCTTAATTATATTCTCCTTGCACTTGTTTGCAGAAAAAAAAAAATCGACCCAAATTTCTTCTGGTTGATGAAAGTCAGCAAAGAATGTTTCGTGATACAGAACACAGGCTTATGTTTTTTTTTTTTTTTGATGACAAGGGAAACCCGCAGCCGCTACCCTTTGGGTACGCACAGGGTAAAACCCCCGCTCCTATGCAATAGCTCGCAAACCACATAGGAGAGGTAGCCCGCACTAGGCAAGCCCGGTGCGACGAGCTAGACCCAGAAGGCAAACCCCTTGCTTTCGCTGGCAAGGGGTTTCGAACTTGAAACCTCCAACATGGAAGTCCCAAGCCCAAACACAGGCATATGTTTGTCTTCTATAAATGGTAGTAGGTATTATGCTCCACTCAGAAATGAACCAAAAGCGACAAAGCAAAGGAATGATAAGTCATAAGCAAATCTATTTTCAGATTCCTCAACATGCTTCCCCTGAAATTCCTAATAACAGATCTTATCAGGATACATTTCTCATTTCTTTTGAATTTATAATGATTTGTTTGCCTATGATATATCGAATTTCAGATCTTTATGAGTTTTATTTTTCCTAGCTAGAGCCTAGAATAACAAGGTCACAAAAACAGAATTCAGAAATTCTTAGTCAAGAAACTACAGTTCATACACAGAAGAGGTCAGAGATAGAATTTACATCAAGAAGACCTAAATCCATCTACAAGAATTGGGACAATGACTTGGAACCCAAAGTAACTCAAGCCCAAGGCAATCTCTCTCTCTGAAAAATCAAGAAGCCATTGGCAATTGTGTAAAATCAAAGGGTTTTACTTGAGAAATCCGAAGAGCTCACATTTTTGTCAACCCATAAGCTCTTCCTGTTATAATATTTTGAGAGAGGCTTTATGCCAAAATTTCATAAAGTCTCATTCAGAGACATATATAAGCCATCAAAGCTACTGGGATCAAGAGCAAATACTGGCAGAGTCGACTTATTAAGTATAAAGTCACTTCACTTGATCTAATAAACAGATTGTCTAAAAATGATAAAAACTTTTAATGCCTACTGCTCATTGTTCATTGTTTTGAAGAGAACTGTCATATTGTACAACTTACAATAGCACTGAAGACCTCACCAAGAATGGAATCTATCCAAATATGTCATTAAGAGCTTCCTTCTCTTAAGAAGATCCATCCTCTAACAAAAACTGAAGCCGGCTTATCCAAACAGGGGTTACCTGACTAAGCATGCACCAGACCCCTGTTTAATCTAGAATAGCACTGAAGGCTAGCTTGTAAATAGTTCACTTCTAATGCCCCATCATATAACCAATCAATTTCAACAGACCTGAAAACTACCACCGTAGCCCAAATTTGATGTTCCACTCAATCTACTTACAAGTAACTATCAGTTTCATCCATATAAGCTAGAATAATTTCCAAATAAATCAATTCAACAAATTATTGTGGAAACACAAAAACCAGAACACAGGATAGGGAAGAGAACAATACTGAATCTGCAGCAGCCTGCAAAGTTACATGATCACCCCATTCGCCAGCCCTGTTAGAAGGACCAGTCCTATAAGAGCATAATCATAAAATAAGAAAGACAAACTGAAAGGAGCTTCAGGCATTACTTGCTCATTTTCTTCAAGTATTCATCATAGACCATTGGAACATAACCCTCATACAACTCCCTATGGGACTTGAGCTGATAAAAACAATAATTAGAAGTAACCAATAGCTACAAAGAAGTAAATTGAATGACATGATCACAATGCACAACCATGATTTAATTTAACTTTGCATTAGAATAGGTATGCATATGTAAATTTTGGCTTGATTGGCACCTCTTTGTTACACTTCCCCAGTTCTGTTTTTTTGGAAGCTGGATGCAACCCTTGTGCTGAGATGCAACTATTGTTTTTTTCTTTTTTACGGCTCACATGCAACCATAGTATTGAAATGATGTTGCAACTAACAAAAGTGTTTGAGAAATACCTGTTTAACAACTTGTTCCCTCACAAATTTGTGATGCTCAGTACTGCGATATATTTGGTCCGACAGTGAGCGGAACTGCAAATATTTCATAAAGCATTACATAAGTTAACAAATATTACCTCATATATCATGTGTAATAGTGTAAAAGATAAGATTTGAGAAAACGCCAGTTGTGAATGGCCTATCTCTGATACAGCTGAAATGGAAGTAGAAAAGTTTTACCTCCTCCATCCTCTGCAATATCCTCTCAGGGCTGACACTCCAAAAGATAGATCTCTCAACATTTTCTTCCTAACCAAAAGTGAAAATCTAAGCTCACCCCCACCCCCCTACCCCCAAAAAAAATTAACAGACACAAAACCATCTGGTAATTTACTAAATAAAAATTATCATATAGATTGGAACATGTGATTCGCAGCATCAAAAGAGATAGGAATAAGGGCAGAAAACGGAAGGGGATAGATCGAGAGCAAAGGGCAGAGAAAAGGACACTCTTGAAGTATCATACATGAAAGCAACCGGTCAAATTTCCTTGGATTCCATTGGATGCGGAACTCAGCAGAATAATACATAATGGACGTTAATATTTTCAGCCCACGACAGAGAGCCATGGAAAAAGTTGAAGAAAAGAAAAGAGAAAGAGATGCATTTTACAGAGATTTGAAAAAAAGCTATTTTATTCTCTAAGGGTTCGTTTGGTTCACATTCACACGGGATAAAGAGAAATAATCATGGGATAGAATGTGGGAGTATTTAATTTAGTGTTTGGTTGGATCTTTGTATCCAGTATACGCAAATTTGGGATAAAATCCCAAGATAGCTAATCCCGAAATAAAACAACCAAATGAAAAAAGTACCCTTCTCCAAAAAATTTCTCCGTAAGTCCTTCCAGAAAGTCAAAGTTAAAACTAATAATAAAAGTTTATCCATCTTTATCTACAAAACCAAACCATGTTTATATGTCATATATCCCATTTTTAACCTATGAACCAAACATCTTCCAAAAAGAAAGTATATCCACTAAATAATCCCGTGTTATAATCCCGGTGTAACTTCTTTACAAACCAAACGACCCCTAAACAATTAACGTATAGTGATTTTAGTCCCAAAAAAAGGAGTAAATCTATTGCAATATTCCTATTAATCAGCAAGAAGTTATTAGAAAAAAATGAAAATAAACTGACCTGACAATTGCCATCTCCAGAAACTTTTAACTCAATTAGATCATATACTTCCAACCTAGAGAAAAAGTGCTTCTCTTAAACATCCATCCATCATTATGCAGAAGGTACAAATAAGAAGAAATTATTTCTATAATCCCTCCAGATATTATTTGGTTACAATTGTGTTCAGCAGCGTAGACAAAAGTACAACACATGGTTTTCCACATTTAATAAAATCCACTGAATGAAATAATTTTCATACGGAATAACATGGCTATTTTTGCAACGTTTATGAAAAAATGCTTCGAAATGAAGTTCTGGAGGAAATATTAAGCAAGGAAACAGTTGACATAAAAAATGTAAGGTCCCATAAAATCAAACATTTAATGCAGGCAATTTAATGGTATGGAGTGTTTTGAGCGACCTCGAGGTGTGCCCACACCCACACGAGGGTTGTGGAATCCTCGGTACACATCGACATATTTATGGTACAAGGTGGAAGTGATCGAAAGAGACAAGTTAAGGAAAGAAGTGGGAAAAATGGGAAGAAGGACCAAAACTTAGTCACAGACACCCTCAGGTTGTTGCACACGTAGCGAGCGGGGTGCCTGGCATGGGGGTTGGCTAAATTGGGGAGGGACTGTAATCCCCTCCATAGTGTGGAGGAGGGAAAGGAGCTTCCATCGTGAGCCTTAACACAAGTGGAGCAGAACAGAGGAAAATAGAGAGAACATGCCGAATGCAACGTTAACGCTATTTATGGCAAGAATGATGGTTGGAAAATATCTCTTATTCAAAGGAATGTAACGGGAGAGTCTCAAAGGGCGTATATGGTTTGTGGGAAGAATTTATTCAATACACTGATCAGGCGGTGGGAAATGGAGAATTAATCAGATTCTGGACAGATATATGGGTCGGGGAAGAGTGCCTGAAGACTAAACTTCCTAATCTATTTAACTGCTCAATTAATAAGGTGGGGTTTTGCATTCAGTTTCAGACTGCAAACTTGAATTTAGAAGAAACTTGATTTATTGGAAGGTAGAGGAGTTTTTCCATTTACTTCAGCAACTATAATCAGTTAACATTGATCAAAGTAAGAGGGATTCTCTGATCTGGATAGCTAGCAAAGATAAAAGATACTCACTGAGTAATATGCTACGATCTGTTGATTTGGAACACAAAAGCTCATTTTAGAGTAGCATGCCTTGGATGGATTGCAACCAGGGAAGCTTGTGAACTCGAAATAATTTACAGAAAAGAGGTTATGATTTACGTAACAGATGCTACTTGTGTGAAGAAGATCAGGAAACAATTGGTCACCCGCTTCTTCATTCTAGATATTCAAGAAAGTGTTGGGATTTATTTCTGAACATTTGTGGTGTTTCACAGGTCATGCCTAAGAATGTTAAGGTTTAATGCATGGCGGGCAATATCAGATGATACCTAAAAAGATAAAACAGATATAGAAAACTATTCCACACTGCATCTTTTGGACTATTTGACTGGAGAAAACAGGGCATGCTTTTAGGGGGTGTTAGACTGGATAAAAGTCCCACATTGGTTGGGGAATGGATGGGGTGGTCTGCTTATATGGACTTGGGCAATCCTCCCCTCATAAGCTAGCTTTTGGAGTTGAGTTAGACCAGGTTCCATATCTTTACATGGAATCAGAGCCAGGTCTATCCTGTTTGCACTCCCGGTTCACGCTCCAGTTGGGCCTGGGCATGAGGGGGGAGGGTGTTCTAGGGTAAAAATCCCACATTGGTTGGGGAATGGACTGGTGGTCTGCTTATATAGACTTGGGCATCCTCCCCTCATGACCTAGCTTTTAGGGTTGAATTAGGCCCAGGTGCCATATCCTTTCAGGGAAAAGGAGCAAAGTAGCATATCTCTAGAACAGAAATAGATGTCTACATAATTTACATAATTGGTGTGTAAAAGCAGTCTGCTAGTGAATCTGAAACAGTATATGAATTTTCTGGATTTATTAGGAAGAAGAATATAGCAGTTTGTTTATTTGGTTTCTGTCCGAGTGTTATACTCTATTGCACCTTTTTGGTACTTTATCAATAAAATCTTACCTTATCAAAAATGATTCTTACCTTATGAATGATGTCTTAAATGCTCCATAGGCTAATTATGTCAAACTCCAAATGTTCAATCTATATCTATCTATCTATCTATCTTCTATACTACTTTAAAAGCATGAACTCCCAAACTTGAATGTTGAATTACTATAATACCCCCAATTAAAAATACTTAATTTATTAATTTATTATATTGAAAGTAGATACCTTTTCAGATTGTGACTTTTTCAATGAGTTGTGACTTTTCCAAAGGGTTGTGACTTTTTGACGGGTTGTGACTTTTTCAATGAGTTGTGACTTTTCCGAAGGGTTGTGATTTTTTCTAAGGGTTGTGACTTTTCTAAAGGGTTGTGCCTTTTCTGATGAGTTGTGCCTTTTTTAAAGGGTTGTGACTTTTCCGATAAGCAGTGACTTTTTCGAAAGGTTGTGACTTTTCCGATAAGGCACAATTAACACATATTCATACTACTATTTGGTAGTCATAAATAGAGGGGTTTCCTTACACTTTTAAACTACAATTTCTTTAAGTTCTCTACTCTTCTTCTTTTTCTTAAAAAATCTCAATTATTATTTGCAAAAATTGATTAAGTTCGAAATTCAACAAAATTCGAGGTACCTCATAAGAAAGAGCTGGTGAAAAAATTGTAGCAAATCATTTATCAATTCACACTCGTATTTTTTCTTACCATTTTCATGAGTTAACAGTAACGAAAAGTTGTGGGAGAGACAATAATATTAAACAGATATGAAAAAAGGCATATGATTTGGGTAAGATATTTCTTCTTTGTTTTTTAATTTTTTGTTCTTTTCCCTCAAACGAAGGAATTTCTTCCTAATTTTGCTAAAACAATGGGTATCAAGAGTTTTAAATCAAATGGAACACTAGAGTGAATTTAGCATGAACATATATTTTCGTCTTCTTTCATCATTGGCTATGTATTGTTCCATATAATTTTTCTTTATATCATCTTACTAGCTATATAAAAATAGATAAGAAAATAGTGATTGATCATAAAATGATCTTAAATGAAATTAATGATTCTATAAATAATACTTCAAATTTTATTCATCTATTAATTTTTATTATTGAAAAATTTAAATATTTTATATCATGATACAACTTCTATAAGATACTAGATACTTTCATTAGACAATAACTATATGATATGTATGTGGCAGAAAAAAGGAGAAGACTATAATTTCACAAAGATAAGGTAGAAGCTTAATGAAATGAAATATTTTTCACCATAGGTGATGTTATTCATATATTAAAATTAAACTATTCTACTGAAGTATATATAACCATCATTCATGATAACAACCAAGTACACTTTTTTGGTAAAATTACCTCTCTATGATAGTCTTACTCAAATATTAATTGAGTAATAATATTTTGTAAAAGATATGTTGCACATAAAGATAAAATATTGAAATACTTATGGTAATCCTTATTAGTGTCATGCACATACTAAATTTCAAGTATGAATATTTAAGACAAAATTTCTACTTAAATGGTGTACATCATTTATGGTCATAACCTCAAGCGGAAAGGCTATTGGTGATATTTTTTTTCTATTTTGTTGGTTAGATTTGTTTACAAAATTGAGTGAAGTAAAGAAATAATATTATTAAAGAAATGTCACTTTCTCCCATATTTAAACTTTGAATGTGTTTTGAAATGTTTTAAGGACATTTGATCATTTTGGACTCAAAATACAACTCTATGACAATATGTATTAATAATTTAAAAACACTTGTCCTTTGTATGTTCAATTATAATTATTTACTAAAAAGCTTTAATTTAGTAATATTAATTCTGTTTTACAACATCATATACTACATATACGATACACACGTGCAACGCATGTGTCGTAAAACTAGTAGACCTAAAAATAGTCAAATGATTATATTAAATGTTTTTTGGAGAATCTTAGAAGCTGAGCGGGTATTCGTTTCAAAAGGCCAAAACGTTTATCTAGAAGCTGAATGTCAGTTTAGGATAGTAGTTAGAACCACTTTGGCAACTACTCATGCCATCCTACTAAAAAGGAGGCTTTGGTGATAGCTCATTGAGTGTTGATCCATATGACATATATGGTGATACCACCTTGTCGACTAAGTGTTGGTCATCCGTCATGACATACAATGGCGCATTAATATTGATGTCAGGGGTCTATAGGAATTCCCAATTAAAGAAATACTACGTTCAATGATGTCAAATGTTTCTAAGTACATTTTTCATGTTTTATGCTTCTAATGCCTATTGTCTTCCTTACGTGGATTTTTGAAACGCTTTAAAACAATTTGCTAGTGTTGCATGTAACCCATGTTTCAAAGACCTAAGTTACTCGGACTGGGGTGTGGGTGTCCGATACGGGTGCGGATCTGAGCTTGGATCCTTCATGATCTCAATTTAAAGATTCCCAAAATTTCTCCATCAATTTTGGTCAAAGTACCCAAAATCGGGTACGGATCCCACACTCACACACATGTCGTGTCGACACAAGTGCGGCAGCTATAGTGAAGAGTCTGATGAACTTGGTCAGAGACTTCACTCAAACCTTATAGGGTAGAGTCAATGATACTTACCGGTACAACTTCTAGGAAATTGTTCATAAACCCTTCATGGTGAAACTTATTGTATTCCAAATACTACTGCAACTGGAGATAATGACACGAGTTAGAATCTTCTCTTCTCGTTGATCCACTTTTGGTGAGCTCCATGTCTTTTACAGGTGGGTGCAGGTTTAGACATTTATTCTGAATGAGCCAGCACTCGTCTTGTGCCATCATCCTCATGTACGTTTTTAAGGGTTCCAGTGACACAGTAAGAGGTGTAGTTATGTACATGCAATTTATATTTCTTATCTCGTGTTATGATGATGTTATTAGTTTATTCCACACTCATGTTTTTCGATATGAACCCAACTTATGTTTTTAGTATTGCTGAGGTTATTATAAGCCAAACGTTTTATGATTAAAGCTTCAGATGTTCAAGTGATGATATATGTGAATGAAGGTTAATGAAATGGGCAGACAGGTTTATGTGGTTCGTTTGGGGCGAGTTACGGCTTCAGGTAGCATGCGACACAAAACACTGGCTTGAGGAGAGTTAAATGCATTTCTATTATGAAGTCCATATGCATTTGAAACTTCGAATTATGATGGCTTTAATTTTTCTGATACTTCTCAGTTAGGCAAAACTTGTTAACATGCAATGTCGACCGTCTCATATGCAAGTCCATCGCTAGCTTGGAGAAGACAAAGATAAAGAATACCAGACAGGAAAAGTAACATAACTTATCTGACGAGTTTAAAGTTCTTTTGCTAGCAAAAAGCTACCAGTGGAGAGAAGTTAAAGTTACCTATCCATCAGCCTTTGATGATCTGATTTGGCTTCATCTACTGAGGGTATATCTCCATTAATTTTGGGAACATGCTGTAGAATGTAGAAACCAGGGAACTGAGTTACAAGTAATTCCAGTTGTTCTAAATGATGGCATAAAAACAAAAACAGGAATGGGGGAAAATGGTAGTTCAAGAATCATACAACACAAACAGCAGAAAAGAATGAAGATGGATGCCATAATATCACAAACTATTGAAAGGGCCAAACATCAACGCCTAGTAGCTGCATGAACCATTCATTTGCATTTGGCTGCTGTAAATTTATGCGGTAAAATTTAAATAAAGAAAAGTGGAAAAAAAGACCACAATAGCTCATAATCAGGTGACCAGATAGGGGAGAATCTTTTAAGCATTTCTCAAGCACACGGGTAACTAAAAGGATTCTACGCATAAGGAGTTGAAGTGATAAGATTTCTAGTATTCCATTTGAAAAGATTAGTTACCCAAAGGTAAGTCAAGATTGGCCCAATCACATCTGACCTGTTAATATTTCTAATATAGTCTACCATTTCTCTTTTGCATAAAGTAAAACAGCTTCATATAGGCAAAGTACATAGATGGCCCCTTTAAGTTGTGCACACTGCACAACGACCAAATTGACTCTTAAACTTCATCAAAGTCCAGATAGACACCTCTACTTGGCACAGGTGTGTCTCGTGAAGGCACGAGTTCACTAGACCTCACACATGTATTAGAATTACGGTTAGCATGTCATACAGACAAATTAACACATGTATCCTTCATGAGGTGTTCTTGAGACGCATCTGTGCCATGTAGAGGTGTCTATTTAGCCTTTTGTAGAGTTAAAATGTTTATCTAGTTGTTGTGGACAACTTAAAGGGGCATCTAGGTTTGTTGTGTTTTGAATAAAAGAAATTGGAAAATCAAAGTACGGAAAAAAAACCTTCCTCTACTGCGCAAGAAACAAGCGCCCAATTCTCATAGATCTCAAGAGGCAAGAATGGAACAAAGAAGCTAAAAGAGTCGATTTTATCCTACGGAAATCATAAAAGCCAAAGTCATGTCCTTCCTTCCAAAATAAAATGTCAAATACAACATTGAAAGGCATATTTTATTTTTATTTTGAAATAGGTAACTTTGTATTATATCACAAAGCAGTACCTATGTACTGAAACCATATATACAGATGTCTCCTTTTCCACTGTTTAGAAAGGCATATTTTTCTTCTTTAGACAACAAGGAATACTTTCAACTAATTAGCAATTTCTTCGGTCAAAACAAGATGTGATGGCAATCTCCCTTTCCATCTCTTGGCTTCTTAAATTTCCACCCCTTAGCTTCAAATTAAGTGAACAAGGAACTGCCATTAATGCTTATCTGATATTTTATTTCCTAGCTGTGGATGTGAGTGAAATCATGAGCATTACGCTACTCTTAAGGTGAGTTGACGTTTAACTGTCTCTCTCCCCATATGCCTGTACACTAAATTGTTTCTGCCTTCCTCATTGCCAACAACATACCCCAATAAAAAGGTTATAAAGCCGAAATCTCACCTTCCACTAATCCACCAACAGACGCTACTCAAAGTCTCCCCATAAGCCTGTTCACTAAATTGTTTCTGCCTTCTTTTTTGCCACCAACATACGCTACTAAATAAGTAAGAAAGCTAAAACCCTCCCTTCCTCTTTTCTACCAACAGATACTACTAAAAAGCAAGAAGGAAGGACCCTAATTTACTTTGCCAGAGGCTATCAAAAGATAGTGGCTCACTATGAGTAGTCGTGATTGCAACACCAGAAGCACACCACACTCAACACAAACGCAAAAAGCAAGCAGTAACCTCAATTTCTAAACATGAGTAACATGCCCCTTTTGATTTATGTCGAACATCATTGGCATCAGAAAATAATTCAAGCAATGTAATAATTCAGACTATAATTACAAAGAAGTCTCTCCATAATCAGTAAACAAGTAAAACTTACAGGGATGGCATCCAACTGATTCAAACGCTTCCCAACTTCACCATCAAGAAGAGATTCATCCTCTATCTCTGGTGACTCCCAATTGGATGATGTAACTGTAAGAGGGCAAAATCCAGTACTATCTGTGTCTTCCTGAATGCCATCAACTGCTGCACATTCCAAAACAATATCAGTATATGTATGCAAACCAGAAACACAAAACTTCTGCCTCTTCCTTACCGAGATTGGAAAACCTCGTTGAGGGTGCAGCCCAATCCTGAGCAAGAACTGATGCTTTTCGATGTTCTTCTTCATCAGTGTGTGAAGATCCTATGGATTCGTCCAGTGAAAGCCGTGATAGTTCCTCCTGAAGAGCATGGGCAATTACCTCATCATTCTCCACGTTAATATGCATAGGCTCAGCATAACCTTCTATTGCATACCCAAGCTGAGAAAAATCTGTGTCATATTGAGTAACAGTTCCGAGAGAACCACCATTGTTTATACCACAAACATCAATAAGGTGAAGATTCCACCTCACTACGTCAGGATCTAGCTCATAAAGAGTCATAAATTCCTGCAAATCAACAAACAATTGAGTCAACAAATCTCTTACCAAAAGATTTCATTATCAACTACATAACTGAACAAACGAACCTTTGAATTTGAATTTGAATTGGAGATGGATATAAAAACAAAATCAAACTTGCGAGAGAAAACGAAAACAATCGAAGCGTGAAATCAGAAAGATTGAATCAGAAATATTCTTTGAATGGAAAAGGTAAGGGAAAAAAGGGCCGAATTTCCGCACCACCTAATCTTCTGTCTTTCCTCTGAAACTGATTTTTTGGCAGAAAAAAAAACGAAGTTGCGCCGCCAATCGACACGTGGATAAAAGAAATGGTGCGGACGCTTTTTTAGTTTTGTATCGTCACGTTTGAAGTTTCAAAAATCACAAAATAATTTATTTGTATTGAATTATCCGATATATAATTGGTGAATGAATTAATATTTTATAATTAATGACTTATTAATATGGCGTGAATTTACTCAATTTTTTTTATTAAATAAATATTAACTTGTTAAGAGTTATTCTACTTTGTTTAACTAAAATATATAAACGAATATATAATATATTAATTAATTAGAAACCCTAAAGGCTAAAACCTTATTTAATATTATGCCATATTTTTGCTTAATACTATTCTAATTATACTAACCCTAAGTAAAGACTAGAGAGTAACTTGTAGAGAGTAAAGCTAAACAACGGCAAAACAAAGGGCGCCTTATTTTTCTGACTTCTTAATCCTTCTTGGCTGTCTGAGGCAACAAGTGTTAAGACTTAAGTGGGGTGTTTATGTGTCGGTTTAGGTTGATTAGTGGTTAAAATTAAAATTAAATCAATTAAATCGGTTTTTAAATTATCAAAATCAAATCAAACTAAATATAATATATATTTGTCGGTTTGGTTGTTGTCGGTTTTGGTTCGGTTTGATTCGGTTATTCGGTTATTAACCATACAAAATATTTTTTTATAAAAAAGATTCATTCAAAAGAGGGAAAAAAGACAACAATTCATTCAAAACGAAAAATATTTAGAACGACTAACATTACAGAACTTTTGATCACTTTATTTACTGTGAATAATGATTCAAAATTCACCATTTTGGCTAGGGGTGTGCTTCGATCGGTCCGGTTCAGTTTTATATATTATCGGTTTGATTTTTTATTTTTAAATATGCCAAAATAACCAAATCAATGAGATATTTTTATCGGATTATTGATTTTGGTCCTTAATGATTCGATTTTTTATTTAACCAATAAGAAAAATGCTTGTAAAACAAATATATGACTTCTCTAATAAATTTAATGCGACACGACAAGAATGTAACTTTACAAATGCTCATAAAATAGAAACAATAATAACTAACATGAAAAGAACTATACAAGTTTAATACAAAGAGAAATAAGACGAATAAGGTTCTTATTTTAAGCTTTGACGTTTTGAATAATGTAAAGTTGTGAACTCAAAGTCACCGTGAGGTGTGAATTGAAGGATAAAGGGAAAAAACAATAACTAGTAAGGTATTGAAATTAATATTTATGTACAGATAAAAGTAGTAAATTACTACCGTCTTAATGGATTGTCAATTTACCCAATATTAAAACCCAATATAGAACCAACAATCCAATATTTTTTTAACAAATCCATAAAAACAATTAACCCAATAGTAATAACCCAATAACACTTTTTCGGTTCAATTTATCGGTCAGTTCAAATTTTACACACCCCTAATTCTGGCCTAGAAGGAAGAGACAATGACATTCCTAGTCCCACTAAGAATTCTCATAGACAGTCATATACATGAAACCAATAAGATAAATATTCTAATCTTGAATGTTTTTGCTTCCAAAAATAAATTATAAATGTTGATGAAAACATATATAAGGTATTTAAAATTATTTATAAAAATAATATAATATGCATGTATAATAATAATAAAATATATGCATATAATTTATCAGTTCGGTTCGATTATTTCTTCATTTTTTAACAAAATCAAATCCAAACCCAGATAAAATTGATTTATTTAATCGGTTTGGCTTGACTTTTTAATTTGGATTGGTTTTTCATCCAAACCGTGAACACCCCTAGACTTAAGTGTATTTAGTTGTCACAATCTAAAGTACACCCTAGATGTAACATGTCGTATAAGACCCTGAGAGGCTCTACACAATCCACTTGGCATACATATATACAACATAATAGAGAAAAGCAAGAAATCTCATAAGAAATAAAGAGTTTGACATATAACCGGAAGTACAATAAAGTCTTGACAAGCCAGTATGAAAACTGAAAACATAAGAAAAGCAATAAATGTGACAAAGTCCTCGAAGTATGGGAACTCACCAAGTCATCAATCTCTATGATGATCAACTAGCCACGAACGGTAGGAGAGGAGTCGTCACGCTCTACATTAGTGGACAATGTAAGCACAAGTATGCATTAGTACATAAAATGTATTAAGTATGAGGAGAATGCAATAAAACATGAGACATGATCATAAGGAGACATAATCGAAAACATGATATGCATAACCAAGCTAGCATAGTAAAAACCTTCAAATAGGATCATAATCATAAATATGGTAAATGCATCTTGAAATCATAAGGAAAGCTTCATAAAACATTTTGAAGGTAACTTAGTTCATTTTGTGGGATATTAGCTTTAACCGATAATAAATCATGCGAGCTATACACGGAATCCGATGTTACTCCCACATCAAGAAGGGAGAGTCTACTTGCCAAGGTAGAACTATGTATCATGTCATATACTATATGTGGATCCACTAGCTAGGTCATTTAAGGCAAACCTACGGGGGCTCATAGTTTGGAATTAGAGGTTGCTATTAGAGACTATCCTATTTTAGCCTCCACCTCAAAGTTCTCTTGGTTCTAAGTAAAATACCAACTGAATAGTCATTTTCATTAAGTCATCATCATACATGGAAAAATTTATTCAATTAGTAATCCAAGCTTAAACATTGTAGAGTAGTTCATTAACTCTTGAATCAAGTCTAAGTGAGAAAACCTTTCACCAAGAAATGATTCCTTAATGTGAGAAAACCTTTCACAATTTCATTGATGCCAATCTTATAGAAACCTAGATCGTAAAACCTTTCTTTTCATATATCATGCATAAGTTCATGAAAACATCATTCATTGACTTAGCTTCTCTTCAAATTCATGCAAATTAGGGGTCATGGTCAAAATTATAGATCATGCATGATTTCACATGGAATTAATTAAAAAGTATGTAATTGAGTCCAAATCATCAAAATAATATCATAATTAATCAATTGAATCCATACAAATAGAACCCATGATGAATTGAATGAAAATCTAATCAATTCTGAGAAATTGAATTGGAGAACTGAAGAAACTTTAGGGACTCAATGGGTGAATGGAGCCCATTGATGAACTCCCTACATACCTTGATTGAAGCCTTAAGCAATGATGAATAAAGAAGACTTGATCTTGAAGAACCCTAGCTTCTTCTTCCTTGATCTACACAGAGGATTTTTGAAGAAAACTTTGGAGAGGGTTTTGGAAATTTGAGGGAATGAAAGAGTTGGGGAAATTTATAAGGGTGGATGGTAGTTATATGGCTAAGAATTATGGTCAAAACTACATATAATAGGTATTAGATGCATAGTAAGAGACTAAAATAACTTTAACTTAAAAGTGAATGAACCCCATAACGAAAGCCTTCACGGACCGTTCATCCTTCCACGAATCATTCAAGCATCCGTGAAGGATCAGAATTTCCTGAGTACCTGTGGTTTTGTTCACAAGTGGGTCAATGGGTTGTGGACCGATTCACGGTCCATGAACTCACGCTTAAACTAGCCATAAAAATTCCTACACTAGGTTTAACTCCACGGCTTGATCTACGACTCGTGCACCCCTCGAAGAACCGTACATAAGTCTGTGACCACTGCACCACGAACTTTTCAGTAACATCTTTTCCCAACCAAACTTAATAAATTCTAAGGTGTTACCATGATGTCTATCGCATATATAGCAATCGTCTCCCTTTGTAGTTTGTGCCATCCTCTTTGTATAGTTTTGGTGCCCGAACCACTTGCCATCCGACTTGTAGCAGTCGTATATCTTAGGATGTGGTTGTTACTCCTTGCCTCGGCCACGATCTCCCCAACCTTTGGCATGACTAGTCCTCATGTCCTTTCCTTTCCCATTGTCGTGCTTGTTATGCTTGGAGTCGATTAAGGTCGACTTGTGCGATGGCCTCATCGATGGTCTTGACTTGGTGTCATTCCAACTCCGTCTTGGTCCAATTCTGCAATCTCTCTATGAAGTGGAACAACATGTCTTCATATGTGATGTTGGGAATCTAAAGCGTGAGAGTGGTGAACTCCTTCACGTACGCCTGAATACTGCATGTCTGCTTCAGCTCCATGAACTTACGCCTGGCCTCATAGATGACGTTGTTAGGGCAGAAAGCCTTCTTGAACTCTTCTCAGAATTTCTCCGAAGTGTTGATGGTGCAAAGACCTTTGCCTAACTTGGATTCTTTGCGCCTCCACCATAGCATGACCATCTCTAAAAGATACAACACGAGAATGTTGATCTTGTTTCGTCGCTCTTCACTCAGCTACACTTGAAGTAATTCTCCAAGTGCCATAGGAAATTTTCCACCTTTTGTGTGTCACGAGTGCCTTTGAACATAGGTGACTTGGGAGCCTCGACCTTGACCTCTTTATCTCGGTTGAACGATGATGGTCCTCGAACTTCCACGCCCTCCTGGAGTGCTTTCATCTCAACCCTCATGATTTCAATTGTGTTTAGTGCATCCATGAGCTGACACTCCAAGGATGTGATGGCCTCCTTCATCTCAAACTCGGCACGCTGGCGACCCTCTAACTCCTTGCGGATGCTGTCATTCTCCTCAAGGGTAAAGTCCTTAAGTGTCTTGAACTTTCCATCGACCTCACTCAAGTGCTTTCCTAAGTTCTTCACGGCCTGCCTCACCATGTCAACCCTTGAGACCCACTCTACTCCGAGTGTGACGTCAATGTCCTCCACACCACATTCATAATCACTTTCTTCAGTGGTCGAAGATGAGTGAGATGTTAACGCTTCGCTTGGTGTAGGGTCGAGCAACATCTCATCTCTACTCTTAAGGTCCTTCCTTCCCTTGTAGTGCTTCTTTCCACCATCCAGCTTGACGTTGGTGGTTCTAGCAGCATTAAAGTCTACTTTGTTGGTCATTCTCTTAGTATCAAACCTAGCTCTGATACCACATTGTCACAAACTTAGACTTCTACAATAGCTCCGTACGACACTTGACAACTTACTCACAAATCTTTCACGATCTTGTAAGCTCAAATAAGCCCTTTGAAACTTAGATTGCTAAGATAACGAAGAAAGACAAAGATTTTAAGAAGGTTTTTGTATTGCTTGTGGAATATTGCTTACAACTTGCTTGGATGAGTTGCAAATGAGAGCCATCTATTTATGCTACTTCCTAAGGGCGAAAGTGTAAATAAAAATTACTACACAAGTCTCTTCATATAGTCCATATTCTAGAATTCTCTACAAGTCTAGATATTCTAAAGCCTTTCAAGAAAATAGCTAGGGAGTTCTAGAGTGTTCCGCAAACCTCTACACAACTCTAGTTTCTCCCCATTTCTATTTATGCCTTATTTGAATGGCAAAGTGGCGGGTCATGACACTAGGCTAAATATATAGTAATATGGGTTTCTACGGATTCGTTTACTTATGAATTAAGCATACTTGATAGATTAGAAACCTTTTGAGGCATTGAAAAATGGAAAAACATTGGAGAATTAGCTTGCTTGACTTTTGTTCTTCGGTTAAGGTAGGTTATGGTTTGTTCTATGTGATAGAGAGACTCTTACTAGTGATTAATAGTCATTAATGTAATATTGTGAAATTTTCTATGTACTCAATTATTGTGGTTTTGATGATATATAAATTATTGTGATTGAGTTGTAATCCCAAGACCGCGAAATCCATAATCTTGAACTTCCTTTATCAAAGTGATGCCTTGAATAAAAAAGGCTTGATGAAATATTATTAATGAAATGGAAAGTGATGATAAATGATGAATTAACTATATTATTGTATCAAGTGCCACGAGCTGACACGATATATTTGTATCGGGTGCCACGAGCCGGCATGATATTATTGGATCAGGTGTCACGTTTCGACATGATAACATTTAAAAAAACATATTAAAATAAATTAATGTACTCAATCTCAAAGAAGTCATTTCCCAAAAGAGCGTGGTGTGGAGGCATGAGTCCTCATGTATGTTCTTGATATTGTAATTAATTACGTACTTGCTTTATTGTTGTTGTCACTTGTTCGTGTTGCTTGCTGCTTGCTGCTTGCCACCTTCTAAGTGCTATACAGTTTATTTCATGCTATTACTATATGCATATTGGTTTCTATTTGATTCGGTTGATGATATATACTCAGTACATGTTATCGTGTACTACCCTTACTTGTGTTTTTCTTTGTTTCTTAGTTTGTGGAGTGCAGCGAGTGTACCAACGACTTTGACTCGCCTGAACTCTAGACAGTCTCCACCACATCAGATTTCAGGGTGAGATATTGTTTCTAGCTTGTGTTGGATTCTCTCGGTCATGGCATGATGTCCTTTGTTTTTGGACATAAACTATTCTATTTATTTATTCGGGTGTCTTTAATACTCTTAGACTTGGTATTTTGAGAGGAGATGTCCTTGATGTGATGACTTTCAGGTTTTGAGAAACGATATGTAATAGGCTTTAGTGTTTTTTTTGTTTCTTACATTGATGAGATTTGAGCTTCTATATTATTGTCGTATTTCATAAGTTGAATAACTAATATAAGTTCTGGTTGCATTAGTTGGTTCGCCCACCTAGAAGGTTAAGTGTGGTGCCACTTGTGAACACCTAATTTTTTACCAAACCCAAAGTGCTATACCTTTAATATTTAAATATTTACTTTGAATCAAAATTAGCCATTTTTCATTTTATCTTATTTTAATACGTTCATTTTTTTAAAATGAAATAATTAAGTTAGTGTTTTTTTAATTATATTTTTGTATTAGCTATTTCGCTTTTCCTATAATTTATTAGTTCAAATAATTAGTTCATATTTTTATTATTATAATTTTTATATACATTTAATTTATATATAAAAAATAAACCTAAAAACTACCCACTCCCTAAAACCTTTATCCCACTACTCCTCGTGAACAACACAACTACACCACTCTCACCCTCACCCTCACATATCGATCCTATATACATCAGAATACACACACAATCATAGAGAGGACAACAACAAAAAACCCACACGGAAAAAGAGAAAAAAAAAAAAGAAATAAAGAAAACAATCTGCAAAAAACAAAAGGGGAAAAGAAAAAAAAAGCAATACCAAACCCATCTCACATACAAAACTCATTCATCTATACTACAACAGACAATACATTCGCGAAAAGATGAAAACAATACGGGTTGAGTTCGAGGTTTGCTTTCGTGATTCCTGTTGTGGTCTTTTCTTTGTGAATTAATTTTCACAAAAGGTAACACTTGATCTTCATTATATTATTTGATTTCACAAATATATAAGACATGACTCCAATGTTATAAAGTTGTTCAAATTTTTTGTGTTTAAACTTTAGTGTTATAATATGAAATATGTTGAGATTTTTATATGTCAAAATTTAGATTAAATTTGATATAGCAAATGCTTATTTCTTGCACACTCAAAAGTCTAATTTTAGTTTCTTTCATTGATTGATTCTCAGATTTCTCTCTTGTTGATGTTTAAATATAATTTGTTTGGGTTCATGTTTGCCTTTAGCATCACTTATTTACTGTTTGAGAATAGTTATATTTACAAGAATTAATAACTTTTTTCATTTTCATGCTTATTTATTTGATGGCTAGTCAAGTGTGCTAAATGAGCCAATATTAGTTTAAGTTTATGTAAAGTTTGATATTCTAGTGATAAAATAGTGGCCAAGGTTTAAAATTTTGGAAGATTAACGTGGAAGTCTTAAAAAGTATATTTGATAAAAAAAAAAGAATTTAGTTGGTCTTTATTGATTAATCATTAAATGATCTTTTATATTTTAATAACAGAAAAGGTTTATAAGTTTATTTAAGAATCATATATAATTTATATATATATATATATATATTATAAAATAAATTTGAATATGAAAATGGTGATGTGGTGCTCTCTAAGGGCTTCATTCTTATTTATCTTTTTTTTGTGATTTTATTGGCATTTTTCTCTTATTTCTTTCAATTATTTTATTTTCTTACCTCTTCAATTACATAATTTTTACTTCTAATAAATATTAATAAATTTCATAACTCCTAACCTTTCATATTCATAACCCTCAAATAATTTAATATACAAATTTATGACATCTCAAAATCACACTTATAAAAATCTATTTTGAGACATATGTGATGATTATATTTTTTACATTTTTTCTTATTCTTCATCTTTTATCGCTTTTATTGGTTAATTTTTTGTCTTCTTTGATCTAATTTTGTAGGATGAAGATTGTTAGATATTTCTGTGCAATTCGATTTTACAAGGTAAACTATTTGATATGCCTAATATGGTTATCACTTTTTCTCTGTTGCAATTATACATTCAATATTATTATTTTTGAATTCATGATATTATGAATCACAAATTTTTTTTAGAAAAAACTGCTTGATTTTTTCTCTTTGCTTCTCTTTGTAGTTTATAGAGATTTTTTTTTCTTCTTTTTGTAGGTTTTGGAGCATTATGTAATGTTGATAACAAGATCCTTCCTTTATCTTTAACTCATAATTAAATATTCTTTAAAGTTTTTATTTGATTAGTTAACTTTATTTTTATATTTTTGTCGTTATTGTTGTTGTATGATTAACTTATTTTGTTTTCATGTCAGGATATTTTTGAAAATAGAACCTGAAAAGAAAGTCAACACACATGTATGCTACTCAATAAAGCATGTATATATAATTTTGTAGTCATGTAAATCAACTTTTAATAACTATAATGATAGAACATGAGAATGTAAAGTTAATTCATAATTTTTATAATATTGTATAATTTATAAGAAAAAAATATTTATTGATATGGAACTTTGTAGTCTTCATATTTTTAGTTTTTTTTTATTATTAATATTAGAAGTTCTCAAGTTTTTGAGATTTTCAAAGATCATTATTACAATTTGTTTGGTCAGAAATTAAAATACAAAAGTATTTGTTTAGGATAAAAATGATTTAGTAAAATTGTTTATCAGTTACTGCTCCTCCATTGGTTCATAATTTTTAATATAAAAATTCAAGTATCTTTATGTTCCGTACTTTAATGACTTTTGATGATCATAACTCCTAAATTATATTAATAATCATATTCATAATATCATTTGATATTTCATATTGTTGTCCTATAAATAGGGGCATTATAAAAATATTTATAAAAAAATGATCAAATTTATATGTATAGTAAAATTAAAATTATATATATATATATATATATAACTAAAAAAAATAATTTCCTTAACTCTTTTTTTTTTCGAGAAAAACTTTAAATTCCATAATTTAATTTTCTCAATAACAAAATTATGTTTTAAAAGTGTTAAAAAAATATCATATATATAAATTAATTTTCTTCTTAACAACATAAATGGAGTGTAAATAAGGATAATAAGAGTAATATTTTTTTCTCTTTTCTTTTTACCATAATAAATGTGAATATATGATTAATGTGTATTAAATTTATTATTATTGAAAGCAAATAAAAGTTTCTTTTATTTTTTCTACATTAAAGAAGGTGTCATCCTTTGTACAGTTATTACTCCAATTTATTTATAATAATTACCACGATAATATTATAATAATAGATTGAGAGAGAACAACTTTTTAACTTTTCATATCAACGTTTATATTTTCAACTTTTTTATCAATATGAAAATTTATTTTTAGCATTTTTTTTGAATAAGTAATATCGAAGTCGTATTTTAATTTGTGTTTCTCTCTTTTATTATATTATTTATTAAAACATTTATCAAATAGTGAAATTAATTATTTTAAAATATATTTAAGTTTTTCTTATAACCGCGCAAAGTGCGGACAAGTACACTAGTATATATATAAAGCTAGATAAAAAAAGAAGTGATGTGGCACCTCTCAATGGCCAAGATCTTATTTATTTATTTTTGTGGTTTTTTTATATTTTCTCTATTTTTCTTCAATTATTTTATTTTATAAAATCATCTCCTTAATTCATACCTCTTCAATTACATAAATTCAAATCTTAATTAATTTAGTAATATATATAACTCCTAACCTTTCATATTCATAACCATCAAATTATTTAATATACAAATTTACAACTCCTGAATATTACACTTATAAAAACCTACTTTGAGACATGTATGATGATTATTTTATTTTAATTTTTCTTATTCTTCATCTTTTGTCACTTTGATTGGTTAGTTTTTTTTGTCTTCCTTGATCTGATTTTACGGGAGAGAGATGTATAATGAAGAATGTTAGATGTTTTTGCATAGTTTGATTTTACGAGGTAAAATGATTTGACATGTCTAATAGTTATAATTATCACTTTTTTGTATTGTAATTATACATTTAATATTATATTTTTAGATTATTGATGATACAAATCATGAATTTTTTATAGAAAAATAATTTTTTTTTGCTTCTCTTTGTAGTTTCTTGAGATTTTTTCTTTGCTTATTCTTATAGTTTCTAAAGACTCTGATTGTTTTTACTCTCTTCGTCTCTTTGTAGATTTTGGAGAATTGAAATATGTTATGTTGAGAACATGATCCTTCTTTCCTCTTCAAATCATAACTAAATTCTTTAATATTTTTGCTTGATTAGTTAACTATATTTTTATGTTTTTTTTTTTGTTATTGTTATTGTAAGGATTGCTTATAGTTTTCCAGCCAAATCTCCAATGCAACAAGAGCTCTGAAATTTAATTTCATCTAATAATCTCTTCATGCTCACTAGCTATAAAATTGTTATACAAATATATAACAAAGATAAGTAACAAAAAAAAGTAATATTTCAAATCTCAATATAAAGTGTAATAAAATACTAAATATTGCACACAAACATGTTATATATATATATATATATAAGGGGTCTGAAAAATACCCCAACTTTGGTCGGATTTGCTGTTGCGATACTAAACTTTCAGAAGGACCTATTACCTCCCTAGACTATTTAATACTGTATTTTTTACCCTCTGAACTATTTAATAGTGTATTTTAAAGGTATATATGTGCCCACGTGGACACATTACTATTTATAATTTTGCATTATTTTTTATGTCCACGTGGGCAAATATATATGTTTAAAATACGGTATTAAATAGTCTAGGGAGGTAATAGGTTCTCATGAAAGTTTAGTATCGCAACAACAAATTTGACCAAAGTTGAAGTAATTTTCAGACCTTTATCCCTATATATATATATGAAAAGAAATATATAGAGTATGAAAAGAATCCTCAATTGAAATATGAAAAAAAAATCATATAACTCAATTAAAAAACTAATTCATTAACAATATGAGCCATTAAGAATCAACACAATATTATATATTAATTTTTGAAAAAAATATCATTAAACTAATTATTTTTCTTATATAGCTAAGAATCAAATAAACCGATTCCTCTTACAATTTCATATGTCACAATCACATAACAATGATATGGTGAAAATACATAATTATAACCCTACATTCTTAATTATATTATTTAGATATAGAAATTATTTATAAGTCAAAAAGTTGTTTCACAATTTAGAGAATTCAATTAACAAAAATCAACTATTTTTACAATTTTATTTTATAACATCCGCATCATTACTTTTTTTGACAAATTTAAATTTTTTCTATTCCTTTTGATTAACTTTTCGATTCTCTGCCCCCTTTTAATTTGTTTTTAATTAATTTTTCCCTTAATAAATTTCTCTCCTATAATATAAAAAAATTCTCTCCTATATGTGTGTATGTATGTATGTATATTAGGCAATGCAAAATATGTTGTTCAAAATAATAGTAATTAGTAAAAGTAATGTTTATTAGTAGAAGCATATTTAGAGACTTTTAATTAATTTAAAATTCTAAAATAAGATAAACAGAAAATATGTCATATAATAAAATTAAACCATAAATGGTGGAGGATTTTACTCAAACATACTTTCGTTTATTAAAAAATATGATTTTTTTTACTTTTTCTCTTATTTTAATCTATTTATTTATTTTTATTCTAAACTCACACCTCTTCATCTTTCATAACCTCTATACTTAATTAGTACTTATTAGTAATATCTGTAACTTCCAACTTTATACCTTCATAACCCCCAATTACTTAATGTGCAAGCTTGTGACATCTTAAAAACACATCAAAATAATATTTCTATCCAAATATATTTGTTTTGAGCTTAATTGTCCTCTACTTTAATTTTGTAGTGCAAAAGCTATCGACAAAGACTACTTTGAGTAATTATTTTTATTTCTAAATAGGGAGGGTACAAAATAAAATAATATATTAAGAGAAAAATTGATTTGGATTTTGTTTTATGAAATTATAAGAGCAAGATCATTAATAAAAGTTAGCATAAAAACCAATTCTCAAAAAACATTAAAATGTGTTTGTGGATACACTTAGCGGTGGGGGATAATCAAAATTATTATGAAGTTATTTTTAAATTTTCAATTAAATATGAATCATGAAAAATATAAGAAAATTAATTAAGAGAATTTATTTTTGACATTTTGCATAAATTAGTAAAAACTAAAGACAAGCTATCTTGATTATGTTAAGATATTATGCTAATGGTTACTGTTTTTTAAAAATATAAATTAGTTAAAAAGTTAAAGACTAGCTAAATTGATTCTTTTAAGATACGATGCTAATTGTTACTTTTTTCTTAGTTGAATTAAATTAGCAAAGATGAAAAAAATGAAAAAGAAAATAAGAAAAAGGGGAGAATCGAAAAATAGTGTTGAAATAAATTCAAAGAAATGTAGAATTATAGGAGAGAATTTATTAAGGGAAACATAATAGAGATAATTATTCCAAATATACTTATTACTTAACCATTCATCCTCCATTAAAATTATTCTAAATATTTACTTAACTTTTTCTCTTACACTTTAATTAAATGAAAATATTATTTATCGTTAATAATTATAAATATTCCTATTATTTGTGAACAATCATTTTTATATTTACCTTATTTTAAAAAAACCCAAGAGTCTAATTATAAGCTTTTATTAGATGTTATAAGAATTATTTTTTAAAACTTTATAACATAAAACCTTTTATCATTCTTTTATAATTGGTCATTTATTACTTATTTTATCATGTATTTTAACCACAATATATAACAATAATATATTTTTATTTTTGTTAATCCTATATCACCAAAAATTATTTTGCAAAACTAAAATCATGTATCGTCCATTTCCTTTCCAATGAATCAACATATAGTAAAAAAACTTCAAATTTTAATATACAATTGAAGTACTCTTTTAGGCCTTCAAATTATAGGTAGCTTATCTATTACAAATAATTTTTCATATTTCTAAGAGCGTGTTTCGATGTGTTACTATTTTAATTCTTTTGACATTTTAAAAAAATTTAAAAGACTAAACGTTCCACTTCAAAATTTTTACAAAATATCAAAGGTGACCATATTTAATTTTAAGAACTCATTCAAATGGATAATAAAGTCATAAATTTTTAATTATTATATTATAACTAACATAAAAGAATAGGTACTATTCAACCAAATTTATTTTTTTAGGTATTAAACAGTGCTAATTTAAGGATTTTTTTGTTGATAAAATCAATTAATGAATCAAGTTAAAATTACAAATCTAAATGTTAAATTTTTTTATCTAATCTATTTGAATTTAAAAATTAAAAAAAACAACTTTAAAACTTTTATACACCGCGCGTGGCGCGACTAAGTTCACTAGTTAAAGATATAGCCAAAATGTGGCATATGAAAAGTTTTAAAGTTAAAATTATTTTTAGTATTTTTGCATGACCAATAATAATAATAATAACATAGAAATATTAGGATCTAAAACATTTAAAACTAATTTTAGTTTTTGAAATATAAATAAATAAATAAATAATTTATGACAAAATTGGAAAGCGCTGCTACCAATACACCACACACTAAAAAAAATAAGACAGTTTTAAGCAGTTTAAAATAAATCAAAGAAGGCGGGATATAAGTAAATTTCTTAAGCTAATAAGTATAATATATCCAAAATTAAGTCGTCATAGACAAGTTGATAAATCGATCATGCTAGAACCACGGGACTTGAGGGGTGCCTGACACCTTCTCCTCAGTCAACAAAATTCCTTACTTAGACTTCTAGTTCGCAGACCAATAAAAAATGAGTCAACTTCCTTTTGATTAGGGATCTAAATAAGGTGACTTGGAACACTAAAACTCAAATTCAAGTGACGACTCCATAAATTAATTATCCCTTTTCGAAATGTCACTTTAATTGAAAAAACTCTATATTCAAAATAATTTTGGGAAAGATAGGGGTGTCACAGATGGTGATTCCGCTGGGGATAACCATAATTCGAGCTAATACATATTGACTTGTATATAACTTTATTATTTAGTTTTCTTTTTTTAATTTTTTTGGATATTTTATTTGTTGGCCTAATGTGTTGTTTGCTCGCTTATTTACTGTTTTGATATTTTGTGAAATGTAATATAAATTGTCTTCTCTCGCGCACCAATATGTGTCTTCTAAAATACTTTATTCGGTGATGTGATTACGTTCCCGAGCCATGAGCTATCAAAGATGCGGCAATTCTCCTGGGAAAGATTCTATAGTAGCACATGTTTTAGGATGGGAAAGCCTAATAATGAGGCCGAAAAATCCTGCTACCGATAAATTATCTCTTCTTGACTCGAGTTTTCTACTCGTTTTACCGCCAATCTAGACACCTATTCCATTAGGTTGTTAAACTTAGTAAAACATTCTTCATTCATTTATTATCTCTAATAGAATCCGTTGAATTTGCATTATATGCATTTTTAACCTAATGTGACTCAACACAGGTAGGGGCGTTCGTGTTTCGATTTGGATCGGTTATTGATTAAAATCAAAATCTACCAATCTAGTCGATTTTTTAAATTTCTAAAATCAAACCAAACCAAACGAAAAGAATAACCGTCGATTTGGTAATTATCGGTTTGGTTCAATTTGATTCAATTTTTCTAGTTTGTTCAGGTTAAAAGTAATAATTTTTTTGAGGACGTATGTATACTGATTGACGCAAACACCAAGTACATGAACAATCCACAAAAAAACTAATGTCGGTTTAATTAAGCAATACTAGAGTTATCATTACACGAATAAAGTGATTCGATTAAGAGAAATGTGACTGTTTTATGTGAAGTACGGTAGGTAAAAACTAAAATGGATTTTGATGGACTTGGACTTAAGATTGTAATAGTTGGGCTAAAGTGTTGGCTTGAGAAAATTGCAAAGCTAAATACTTAAGTTAATTAAAATTTAACAAATATTTTTAATTTATTTATGAATAATATATGAATAATTATAAATTTATATATATCTAATTTATCGATCTGGTTTGGTTATTTTTGCGGTTATTTTTTTAGTAAAATCAAAACCAAATCAAATAGTATCGATTTTTAATATTTAAAAATAAAACTTAATCAAACCAAATCAAATATCAGTTTTTAAATCGGTTTGGTTCGAATTGCAGTTCGATTTGGCTTTTTAACCATAACCATAAACAATCCTAGTGCTTTGCAGATTCACAGATAATGAGCAATATACGTGAAGAACTTGCACTTCAACTAATGTAAAGAAGAGGAAATATTTGAGAGTTTTATATTTTCATTATTTGACACGTTTTATAATGTTTGAACGTCAGAATTTAATCAATTATTAAGTTATCTTATTTGTCCAACTGAGTCAGAACAAGATTTGATTGGTTGAATGATTCTTATTAAGAAAAGATGTTATATGTTGAATTCTTAAAAATATTCATGTTACAATAATTTTATTTGCATATCATATAATTTAATTTTTTTCATCAAATATAAATATTTAAAATATTATTTTTAATAAAAAAATATTACTTTTTTACTGAAATGAATTTTTAAATAATATTTTATAAGTATAATGTTTAATATCATATGCATATTCAAATATTAAAAATAAACAATCTTAATCATTAAGTGTTCAGATCTAGAAACCACATCTTAATATTCAGATCGATACGTCTGAATCTTAATGAAAACTATGAGGCATCATATTTTACCCCAATTAAGTTATTTATTATCCATTTCATATTACTAGATACCTATCGACTTAAGACACTGTTTAAGCAAATTTTAATTAGGGATGTATTTTATTAAATTAATCTCATTAATGATGGTTGATGCTCTAAATTTTTCTACTACTACTTTCTTTGTTATTTAATACTAAATGTGGAAAGAGAAAAATATACTAAAGTTCTCTTGATTTCATAAATTGGACAAGTAAATTAAAAAAACTATTTTTAATATGAGGCCAAAGTAATGTGAAATGAAATGAGTATAAGGTTATTACATAGAAAATAAATCAATAAAAATTAATTTATGGAAAAGTGAAAATTATTTTGATGTTCTAACTATGCTTTAAAGAATAAAAAATTCTACTTTGTCATACCTTGAAAAAGAAAAGGTAACTTATTATGAAGTTATCTATTTCTGCACTAACAATAGTACTGAGATTTAGGCTTTCTCTATATGTATTGTGCTGAATTTCAACAACATGATTCCTGAGATAGATTCTCTGCGCACCAGAAAACCTTCATTAGATGTATAACACTCGTAACAAAGATACACTTAGTTTGGCGTCGAAGACTGTTTAAGTAGGCTACCAAAGCACACATAAAAATATTCTCAAGTTAACTTATAACTCATATTAGAAAACCAATCTTTAACATCAACCCAAACGCCACTGCTACAACCTAAAATTAAGTATACCACTAATTAAGTTGCCCTGACTAAAGTAGAGACTTGATAATCAATAGTCAGGTTCAAATTTGGTTTTATTTTCTTACTATGAGATAAGATTATCATGGAACAAGCAAATTCCTCTACTAATCACAAAGTTAGCACAATCAGGAGACTAACATTACAATTTACACAGATTAGTAGATTTCTAGTTTTGATCACAGAAATCATCGGTTTACTGTTGTCAGTGAACAAACTAAGTTTTCACATTGTTGATGTTTGACATTATGTAAGCATAGAAAACAATACAATACAACATGATGCATTATGGAATAACAAGTAACAACCATCAAACAAGATGTAAAGATCAATTCAGAATGAAGAATGATTGTATAAATGAAGCAACACTAAAACACTTTGTTTCCATTCTTGCTAATTTGATCACCAAGCTAAAGCTCAATATAACTAACTAAAAAGTAAATCATACGAATAAATAGATAAATAAATAAACATCTCAAAGATCTAGTTGATTCCTCGTGGCAACTCGAAAGCAAAATCTATAATTATTTTCTCCCAACGTATCGAGATTACATCATTTTCTTTTAGATTCCTCCTTTTGAAAAAAATCCTTTGTCCATGCTTTGACAAGGTGAAAGCTATTAGTTGACCATTTTTTTAGAGTCAAACTATGGCTTGTTTGTGTATCCATATCAAATACGGTATTATCAACTCCACACAATTATTGGTAAATTATGCTATGTTTTTCCTCGTTCATAAAGGGTAATATGTAATTATTCACGTCTTGTTGAGATAGTAATAGCCTCGAAGCTCCATTCACATCGCTTCTAGTTAGCCTTTTTGTTATCCAATGACCTTTCTCTCCAGTTGATTAGTTTCTCAGTTTGATTTTCTTAAGGGGAACAAATTTCTCTTCCCCCAATTCCTGTAACAATCGTCTTTTAGGAGCACAGTTACCCGATGCATTTAACTCTTGACTTGATGAAGCAAAACACAAGATTGGGGTTTGAAGTGTTTTCAGAAACTTGTGTAAAGAGAGTCAAAAAAGGTGAATTAGGATCGTCCTTGCCGCCATCTATGGAAGAGAAATCAACAATAGTACAACTTGACGTTGTGGATGATGGATGAGAAACTTGGTGAAACATACAGAAAGGGAAATCAACAGTAGTACTAGAAGACGATTGATGAGAAAGACAATAGCTAATTGGATCTACATCAATAACAATGTCTTCTAAAAATGGCGGAAACAGAGATAACATTAGAAAACCGTCGAAAAATTGATCACTATTTTCCATTGCGCAAGAGAAATTAAGGAATGTGAATAATAAATTTTTGGAATGAAGAAGAAAGGCTGGGTAATGACCCTTTTATAGATTTGTGTAACTCTCCCATTTATGATCAAAATGGGAGCTTGCTTTATTTTTTTTCCACGTCAAAATTTTTCGTATTCGAAAAGGTAAGGAAAGACAATTTCTAAATTATGTTTTTGGTATAATTATTTGAGTTAAAAGTTTGTTCACGTGTAAATGTTACCATTTAAGTACTTCCCTTTTGACAAATCAAGAAAGGACAATTTGTTTTACCTATCATATCCTCAATTAATTACTTTGAAAAATATAGAACTTCTTGAAAATCGTAAGTTTTTAATTCATCTACTTCATAATTAATAGAGGTAAAATGATAAACTCACTATGTCAATAATTATTTTCTTAATAGGTGTGTAAATTCAAAAATGGCCAAGTAATTAGGGATAGATGGAGTAATTTCTTATCACTTTCATATTATTATCCGTTCCATTATTTTAGCTTTTTTGATAATCTCTTCTCCCATATAGGATCAAAACGGGATTCAAATGTTGAGCTTTCTCTATTTTTATTTCGTACCAGAAAAGGAAAGGAAAGACAATTTCTACTTCTATTTTTGGTACAATTATTTGAGCTTATGAGTTTAATTTACATTAGATATAATATTGAAGTGTTTTACTAAAATTTTTGTTTTAGGCCACTAATTTTATGGAGACGTTTTAATCATAAAATATGTTTGTTGATGATTTCGAGATTTGAACTCATTTAGGCTTTGTTTTGATAGCATAAATATCCTCAAATGCCTAAATTATGCTCTAAATTGATTTTAAAATGTTGATTTGTAGCAATATAGGCTAAGGAGCAAGGCAAAGATACTACCGGATAAAGAGGAACTAACAAGTTGAATAAGTGAAGGAAAAGCGATCTTGGGATTGCCAAGACCACTCGGCGAACCGCCAAGTGGCTCTTCAACCCGCCTAAAGTTCCAGCGTGCCAGCCCTGGGAAAGAACCAAGTTGGCGACAAAAATGGGCAATCGGCGGACCGCTGATCGGTTCCGCGATAACAATTTGGATCGCCCAAAGTTACAGGACCTGAGATGCTGATGATGAATTCCAAATGGAGATGGAGTAGAACAAATGGCAGATCGCTAGATCTTTAGGCGAGGCACGACTTACTCTGCCGAAATGACTTTCAGGCTAAAACGCAGGCAACTATAAATTGAAATTTAAAAGGATTTTTCAAAGTTCTGATTCCTAAGTTTAGAGTTAAACTTTTCTTTGAAGTTTGTATTGTAATTTTGAGGATTTCTAAGCTAAATTGTGAGAATTCGGAATTGGGTTTCAAAATTTGACAATTTTAGAACATTGTAAAAGCTTGAAGACTATAACCCAACTGATGGCCAATCGAGTTTGTAATGGTTTTTGCCTTTTTATGATGTCTAGCTAAAACTTCAATTCTTGGGGTGTGATCATGTGATTCTGGGTTGAATTAGAGTATGGATATCGTTATTTACTGATTTAAGTGCTTAATTAAAGTGGGTATAATTGATAGTTGTGTTTTTATCTAAGAATTGTAGTTGCAAATGCAATTCGAACTTAAAATTCTAGGCTTGCTTGAGAAAGAAGTTTTAGAATCAAAGCTTTCAGTTAATGATTGTAGCTATTGGGTTGATATGGGTTTAGCTCGAAATATTAAATTCTAAATTTGATTCTACCCATTCAGCTCGAAAGAGTAAAAGAATTAAGGTTTTGGGTTGTTACTATTGTTAAGCTTGTTGATGTTCAAAAGAAATCACTTGATTCGTGGTAGTTGTTCGAGAGAAAACTACTGCACTCATAGCCTATATTACCCACTGATATTTAGCAATCCATTAGTAATTACAATTAGCCATACAATTAAATCAACCTATAATCGACCACATCCCGATAATCTCTCTTTATATTATTATTTCCTCTATTTTACTTGTGTTGTAGCTGATAGTTGATCATCCAAATCCTTTCATCTGACATTCGTTGTCACACCCTTAGATTTATTTACTCGTTTCCAATAATGTATATTCCTATAATCGAATAGATCACGTTTACAACTTCATAACAGAATTTAAACATGTACCGCCCCTTGTGGGTTCGACTCCAACTCTTCTTGTGTTTTATACTAGTTAACAATTGTTTACACATAAAATCGTATGAGGTGTACTTGAAACGTTAATAAAAAATGTTGCCGTTACTAGGGAGTGATGTTGTTTAAAATTCTATTATCGAAGTTTGAATTGTATTCTTTTTGTTTTATAGTTGAATAGACTCATTGTGTTGGTTGTGTTGTTTTTTACAGAGGACGAAAAGAGCGTAAACAGAAGCAATGGTTGCCAAGTCAGTCACCAAGACGACATTGGAAACTTGAATAATGTTAATGATCCTATCAAATTGGTTGGTATCAGAGCCATACTTTTACCACCAGCTGAAGGAAATGCCATTTTTCATGTCACTAGCACAATGCTTCAGCTGTTACAAATAAAAGGGTTGTTTGTAGGATTGGCTCATGAGGACCCCCATGAGCATGCTCATAATTTTGTTGATGTTTGTGGACCATTCTCGTTCAAGAACATATCTCAAGAATCGGTCCGTCTTTGATTATTTCCATTATCCTTGATGGGAGAAGCTACAAAATGGTTGGTTGATCTTCCGAGAAACTCTTTTACTACTTGGGATGAGTTGACCACAACTTTTTATGCAAGGTATTTTCCCCCATCAAAGATGATGACGTTAAGAGATAACATTCAAGGGTACAAATGCTTGGAAGGCAAACCAATCTACGAGACGTGACTGAGGTTTCAAAAGATCTTACTTCAGTGCCTAACTCATGGGCTGCCACACGATGTCTTATTGCAATACTTTTACAGGAGCCTTGACTCGGTGAACAAATGAGTTGTTGATCAACTTGTTCCCGGTGGTATAATGCAACAACCTTGGGATGTCGCATCTTAACTCCTTGATTGCATGACCAAGATCAATAGAGCATGGTACACTCGTGAGGACCAAGTGTCCCCTCTCACCTTTAGAATGACAAATGAGCAGATCGAGAAGGATCAAGGGAGGGACCAAAACATGGCAAAGATGATGACCCAGGTGGACATATTGTCGAAAAATGTGATGGGTAGTGGGATGAAGAGTGTGAATGATGTGGGTGTTGGAGGTTCAAACCATGATGAGGCACATTTCGAAGAGTTGTACAATGAAGAGGTGGACTTCCATGCAAATCAATGAGAAGGTTTTTTTCAAAACTACCAAAGACACGGTGGTAACCCGGGTTGGAGCAAAGATGATGGATGGAGAGATCGTGAGTCATGACAAAAAATGGCGTGATCATAACGCCATGTGGAAAGAAAGAGAGGGTGACAATGATAGGTACATCCCACCTCACGAGCATCAAAATCCTAAGGAGCAAAGGCCTGAGTCGGATGTCCGTACGGAAGAAATGTTTTCACGCATTTTTAGTAAGGTAGAGGGATCAGACAAGGTCTTGAAATAAATAAAAGAAGACGTCTCTACACTTAACCAAACAGTTACCTCTCATTTAGTGTCAATCAAGCAATTGGAAATGCAAATGGGTCAAATCTCATCTCAGTTGAACAAAAAGCCAAAAGGGAGCCTGCCAAGTGATACCTTGGCCAACCCGAAGAATGATCATTAAAAGCATATCCACGTCGTGCCACGACGTTAAATGAGGCGCTTCTTGGGAGGCAACCTAAGTTTTTGATGCTTTAATTTTGTTTTTGAATAATGCGTGTTGAATGTGCAGGTTGGAAAGTTGAAGTTTTGGGAAAATAGCCTTTAGGCGAGCCGAAGGTCTAGTCGGCAACTCGCCGAACAGGTCGGCGCGCCCGACTTGGACCACCGTTGGAACCACCAAAATGACTGGGAATCTTGTAATAATCGGCGGGCAAAAACACCACTCGGTGAATCGCCAAGTGGGTCGGTGACACGATTTACTTCGTCGACTGGCGCGTGAAATGAACAGTTTAAAGGCCAAACAGTTTAAATTTTCAAAAATCCTTTCACTTTCCTACTTTTCAACTTCCGCACTTCCATACCCAATACTAGATTATCGTATTGTTGTTTTTAATTTCTTGTTAGTTGGGATCTTTGCTCGGATTACTTTGGATTAGTTTGTCGTCTAGCATTTCAAACTCATTTTTGGCATAAAGGTTGGTTTTCCGAACCCTGCACTCTATTTTTGGTTGAACTCGAATGAAATCGATAAATTGTTGTTGATAATTGTTGGGTAGTATGATTTTATCAATGTTTAACTGTTGGATTGCCCGGAACGAATTGAACTTTTGCCAAATTTCTCATAAATCATGATTCCCGTGTTTTTGCTTGTTGAAAACGAGTAAAAATTTGTTGGGTTGCACTTAATTTGTGTTGGGTCTAGTGGGTGAAGTCTGAGTAACCCCAAATTGTTCTAAATGTCGTAGTTTGCCTGATGATAGAGCGGTTGACATCATTCTTAAGGGCATAAGACGTCAAATGGACAATTTTGGCCAAATTGGGGAAGTCTGAGTATCTCGAGGGCATGGGTAGTATAGGTCTTACTGTAATTTCATAGTGCAAATGTCTCATTTTGATTTTGTGGGTTGCGGGTTTGATTTTTAAGATTGGGGTTGAAAACTGGCACGAAGGGCCATTTGGCGAGTTGGGTCAAGCTCGCCGATTGGTTCGACGGTTCACCTAAGTCCCCATGGATCGCCCTTAAATTCTATAAATGTTGAGTTTTTGTTCTGTAACTTTCGGTGATAAGCATGTGCTTGCCAAGTTCACTCGGCGACTCACTAAAAGTCCTCTTTGATCCCCCTTCTGCACCCCTAATTCCTTAAAATGCACTGTAATTTTTGGTGAGCCACTTTTAGCTCGCCGATTGAAGTTGGCAATCCTCCGAAAGGCACTTCTCATTGGTGACAAGTTTTGAATCCCTGAGATTTTCATGCTGTAACTTTCGGCGAGCCCGACTTGGCCCGCCAAAGTAGTTCGGTGACTCATCGAGTCTTTTGGCGACTTCATTTCTGAAATTTTTTAGGAACTTTTTCTAACGTTTTTCTATGTTGTTTGCAGGAATGGTTAGACCCAAGGTGTCTGGTAGAGACATACCACCCCAAATGCGGGCACGTGAAGTAGTAATTGATAAGGAGGCAACTGCCTCCAAGGCCAAGAAGCTACCTCCAAAGGGAGGCAAGGGTAAGGGAAAGGAGCCTGTAGTTGTTCCTCCGAAGGAGGCAAGCTCAGACAGTAAGGGGGTCTACGACTCAAGTTACCACATCAGATATGGAGGGGGACTCACAAGATTCTCAACCTTCTATCTCTAAGCCTAAGGACGATCAACTGCTACAGTCCTGGCAAGCCGAGCTCCGCTCCAAAGCTCATCATGATCTGTCTAGGATTCTGGAGCCTACCCCTCCAGCTTCAGCTCCAATGCCTACTCCGGCACAGACAGTGGCTCCAGTTCCACTAGTTCATGGTCCTCTTCTCTAGTCACTCAACTAGTAAAGGCCGAGGGATTGAGGACCATCTTAGAAGAGAAGAGACTGTTCACAGATGGTGTGGTGGACATATATCCAGCAGTGTGGGACACTCTCAGGTTCCAAAGGTTCGATATCTTCACCAGACTCTGAGGCCCAGACATTCCTAATTGGGTCCGGGAGTTTTATTCAGCATACAGTGATCTAGTTCCCCAAGGGAAGAAGAAGGCCAGTGCCTTCAAGTTGGTGGACTTCGTGGTGGTCCAAGGGAAGAAAGTAAAATGCAGAAGTGATGATATAAATGCAGTGTTTGACCGAGCCTCCGATTTTATGCATGACTACCAGAGTATGATGAAGACAAAAACTCTGGAAGACCTTAAAGGTTGGTTGACCCCTCTACTTTCTAACACCACCCCGAGATGGATTGGGGCCGGAGCGCAGATAGAGAAGAAGGACCTGAACGTAGCTGCTCGCTATTAGTTTGGATTCATCAATAACACGATTATGCCGTCCTAGAATGAGTCGATCCTCCACCACCCAAAGGCGGCATGTCATGGGTCTATCATGACCAGGAAACGGCTAACATTGGGGTTGATTATTGAGCAAGAGATGGCCATGAGGGCCAAGTAGAGGCAAACCTCACTTCTATTCCCGGTGTTGATAACTGAGTTGTGCAGACGGGCCCTTGTTTCCAAAGATGAAAAGACGGATGTAGAGGTGACACGTACCTCCTCTACTGACATCCGATGTATTGAAGACGAGTTCTAGAGGGATGGGGCTGATAGGAGGAGAGCAACCCAGTGGACACATCCCCGGAGGTTGATATTGACATTCTACCTGCAAAGGCAGTCTTGCCTACTCAGGCCACCAAGCCTTCAGGTACTTCTATCTCTATTCCTTCTGCGACCCCGAGTACTTCTACTGCTCCCTTCCATAGTTTTCCTGCTACTGCTCCTAGGCCCCCGATCACCTATGGGATGATGTTCAAGATAGGGAATCTGACCCAATCTGCTGATACGCGTGCCTCCCGGCTAGAGGATGCGATTCCTAGGATGACCGAGAGAGCTATTGCTGCTGCGTTGACACCTCTTCGAGTTTCGATCGATCCCCTTACTGCGAGAGTTAAGGTGTGTGAGAGAGGACGGGGAGCTGATGATGAGGTGACAACCTTAGAGGCCGATCTTGTGGGACTTCGTAAATATGTGGACGAGCTGAAGTCCACTGACTTCTCCATGCTCTTTGGTACAATGGACATACAAGATGTCCCAAGCTCAGATATTCTAGCCTGTTCAGATGTGCCTCAGGCTACCACCAGAGATGCGGTTAGACATGATGATGTTGATGCTATTTTCGAGGCTAAGACGGATGAGGAGCAACTTGGTGATCGAGAGGATGGTATTTATGAGGACCTGGTTGACTCTGAGGGTGCCATGTACGAGACTGCTAGACTGACATCACTTCAAGATGTTTCCATGGTAGGCTCCAGTGGAGCCAAGGATGATGTGACACTCGACACTGATGCCTAGACAGATGGAACGATGGATATGTACACTTCACCCCAGACATAGCCTGACATGATGATTCCCTTCCCTCCTTCTTTGTCATTTTTAGACTTTTTGTTGTTTTTGATTGCATTTGAGGACAACTACGCTTTAGTTAGTGGGGTAAGGTATACCTACCTCTTTTGTGGGTTGTTTTTGTGAATATTGATTTGTATTGTGTTTTGTGGATATTGAGCTTATTGAGCTATATATATATATATAGATATATATATTTCGGTTGTGGAATTGCAGTTGTTGATAAATTATTCCCATTGTTTTGATAGAAATTGGTTTTGATCCAAATTTTTAAAATTTTCCACCTCTTTTGTGCGTGATTGTGTCTGTTCTTGTACAAATTTGAGGTGTTGGTTGTGATCAATACCGATGTCTTGAATAGTGCACTTAATTGAACAAAATGAATGTGCGGCTACAATGAGGTAAACGAAGTTACATAGGAAATATGTGAACTTTGAGCATCTTATTGTGACTAGCCGATTGTCGATGAAGTCTCTTGTGATGAACATTGCATGCTAGCTAGAAAGTGTTGAGTCTTGTTTGATAATGGTATCAATGCCTTGTGTGGTGAGGTTGTTTTGAGCATTGTGTGTTATGACACCTAGAATTTACCCCGTTGGTCCGATCGATTAAGTGAAGTAAACAATTGAAATGTTTTTAGGCATTTTTTTTGAAGAATGAGCCTATTTGTCAACATACATCTTTCTGGCCAACCTTGTGAGAAGTGTGAACTCTGCTTGTCACCTTTTGAGCCTACCATTTTCTTGGAAGAAACTTGAACAACTTAGACCTCTTTGTCCCACCACCTATAACCTTCATGAAGTTTTGGTTTGTGTGAATAGCTAACTTAGGCCAAAAGCCTAAGTTGGGGGTGTGGTGAAAAAGAAGGGAAGTCAAGAAGTGAAAAAAAATTCCCCCTCCTTATGGACTGTGTTAAAGGAAGATGGAACCCCTCCATGTAAAAAAAACAAAAGAAGAAAAGAGAAGAAAGATAATGAAAAAGAACAAAAGTTGTGAAATAAAGTTGTGCAAATGACAAAAGAAATGGGGTATCCGGTGAATCATGTCTAGTTGAATAATGGGGTGGATTATGATCATGTTGAATGAATAAGAGAAGGAGAAAATGATTTTCAGGTCAAAATTCATGAAGGTAGAAGCCACTAAACCCTAAATGACCATACCTTTACACTCAACCCCATTATAAGCCTTGAAAAGAACTTTGTGATCTTGAGTGAGCTGAAACGAATGTTGATTGAAAAATTAGGGCAAACCTATGGGTGAAGTCATTCATGTGTTCATCTTTGTGAGTGTGAGAGTTGTATGTGATTCCGGAATCTTAACTTGATGAGAAATTTTGTGTGAATGTAGAATCATCTTTATTGTGAGGGTATTTGAATACCTTTGATGCGCTTGAACTTGCATTTGAGGCAAACATTGTGAGCTTCAGTACAATTGATGATGGTGAGTCACAATTTTAAACTTTGAGTGCAAAATTGATCATTGTATGAGTAGTTTGAACCTTGTTGTGTGCATTTATGTTGAGTTTTACTTGAGGACAAGCAAAAGTTTAAGTTGAGGGTGTTGATGAGTCCGAGATTTCGACTCCTTTGGGATTTTTTTTGATAGCATAAGTGTCCTCAAATGCCTAAATTATGCTCTAAACTGATTTTAAAATGTTGATTTGCAGCATTATAGGCTAAGGAGCAAGGTAAGGACACTACCGGATAAAGAAGAACTAACAAGCTGAAGAAGTGAAGGAAAAGCGATCCTGGGGATCGCCAAGACCACTGGATGAACTGCCAAGTGGCTCTTCAGCCCGCCTAAAGTTCTAGCGTGCCAGCCGTAGGGAAGAACCAAGTTGGCGACTTAAATGGGCAATCGGTGGATCGCCGATTGATTCTAGGATAACAATTTGGATCACCCAAAGTTACAGGACCTGAGATGCTAAGGATGAATGCCAAATGGCGATGGAGTAGAGCAAAGGGCGGATCGCCGAATCTTTAGGTGAGGCGCGACTTACTCCGCCGAAATGACTTTCAGGCTAAAACGCAGGCAACTTTATAATTGGAATTTAAAAGGAATTTTCAGAGTTCTGATTCCCAAGTTTAGAGTTAGACTTTTCTTTGTAGCTTTTCTTGTAATTTTGAGGATTTCTAAGATAGATTGTGAGAATTCGGAAATGGGTTTTTGAATTTGACGATTTTAGAACATTGTAAAAGCTTGAAGACTATACCCAGCTAATGACCAATCGAGTTGGTAATGGTTTTTGCCTTTTTCTGTTGTCTAGCTAAAACCCCCATTCTTGGGGTGTGATCATGTGATTATGGGTTGAATTAGAGTATGAGTGTCTTTACTTATTGATTTTTATGCTTAATTGAAGTGGGCTTAATTGATAGCTGTGTTTTTATCTAAGAATTGTAGTTGCAAATGCAATTCGAATTTAGAATTCTAGGCTTGCTTGAGAAAGAAGTTTTAGAATCAAAGCTTTCAGTTAATGATTGTAGCTATTGGGTTGATATGGGCTTAGCTCGAAAGAGTAAATCCTAAATTCGATTCTACCCATCTAAGAGTAGATGAATTAAGGTTTTGGGTTGTTACAATTGTTAAGCTTATTGATGTTCGAAAGAAATCACTTGATTCGTTGTAGTTGTTCGAGAGAAAACTATTGCATTCATAGCTAGCTTACCCACTGATATTTAGCAATCCATTAGTAATTATAATTACCCATACAATTAAATCAGCCTATAATCGATCACATCCCAAGAATCTCTCTTTATATTGTTATTTCCTCTGTTATTCTTGTGTTGTAGCTGATAGTTGATCATCCAAATCCCCCTATCTGACATTCGTTTTCACACCCTTAGATCTATTTACTCGTTTCCGATAATGTATATTCCAATAACCGAAAAGATCTCGTTTACAAATTCATAACTGAATTTAAACACATATCGCTTCCTGTGGGTTCGACTCCAATTCTTCGTTGGATTTCATACTAGTTAACGATTGTTTACACCTAAAATCAGAAGATGAGGTGTACTTGAAACGTTAATCACTTGTATGACCAAACATGTTGTGAGATTACACTAGATATATTATTATTGTTGTGTTGTGTATGTACTTGAGCTCTTTTATTAAAATTTTGTTTTAGGTCACTAATTTTATTGAGACTTTTTGATCATCAAACGTGGTTTATTCAACTATGTATATATCTGAGGTCTCTTATTAAAATTTTGCTTTAGGCCACTAACTTTATTAAGACTCTTTGATCATCAAACTTGCTTATATGATCAATCTCACTTATGAGATTACACTAGATATATTATTGTAATTGTTATTGTATTTAATCTCCTAATACATGTGAATCAGAAAGTCAGGGGAAAAAGAGATCATAAGATATTTTTCTTCATTTTTTATATTTTAAATTATCTTGATTATCTTTGGTTAGTTATTTTTTGTTGTATCTGTTCATATGTTATATTTATTATATTTTATATTTCAGTTATGAAACAATCTAGTGAAAATTCAAGAGTGGTTTGTAAGAATTTGGAGGTAGATAAGATTTTTTTAGAAAATATATTTAAGAAATATCCCTAAATGGGAGACCTGGAAGTAGTTTGAAGTCGGACTCTTGTTAGTATATTTTGTGAAAGTGACATCTACAAACACTCGAGAATTTATAGCACCATATCGTAACGTTTGATATTAATTAGGAAATTATCATTGTAGGCAAACTATTAATAAGGAGGAAAAAATTAATCATGGTCAGGCACAACTCAGGAATTAATGTTATATAAGAACGTTCTTATGGAGTTTCGAAAGTAAGATTCCCTATATTAGGCAAGATGCCTCCATATTCTATAGATGTTCATAGATATATTATTGTTTTATGTTTTGCAGTTCATAATTTTATTAGGAAGGAACGTATAAATGATGACCTTTTTAATTAATACGAGTCACCTCAATTAATATTTGATGAGGAAAGAGAGTATTGGATGAAACAAATGGACTTGGTTAGATAGTTGCAGATATGGGTGTTCGTGGTTCAGTTTGGATCGGTTATTGATTAAAACCAAAACCAAACCAATCTAGTCGATTTTTTAAATTTCTAAAATCAAACCAAACCAACCAAAAAGAATAACCATAGGTTTGGTTATTACCAGTTTGGTTTAGTTTGATTCAATTTTTCTGGTTTATTCGATTTGAAAGTAATAATTTTTTTGAGGACGTATGTATCCCGATAGACACAAACACCAAGTACATGAACAATCCACAAAAAAGCTAATGTCGGTTAAATTAAGCAATACTCGAGTTATCATTATATGAACAAAGTGATTCGATTAAAAGAAAGTGTGACTATTTTATGTGAAGTACGGTAGGTAAAGACTAAAATAGATTTTGATGGACTTGGACTTAGGATTGTTATAGTTGGGCTAAAGTGTTGGGTTTAAGAAAATGGTAAAGTTAAAGATTTAAGTTAATTAAAATTTAACAAATATTTTTAATTTATTTATGAATAATTATAAAATTTATATATCTAATTTATCAGTCTTGTTTGGTTATTTTTGCGGTTGTTTTTTTAGTAAAACCAAAACCAAACCATATTGTATCGATTTTCAAAATTTAAAACCAAACCTAACCAAATATTAATTTTTTTAACCGATTTGGTTCGGATTGCGGTTCGGTTTGATTTTTTAACCATAACCATGAACAACCCTAAACACAGAGTTCAAATGTATGTGCTATTTGTTACATAAATACTATTTGAATATTGACTGACTTTAGGATAAATTAGTAAACTGAAAAAAAAAAAAATTCTCAATTTTTCAATAAATAAAGCAACTTTTTTGTAAAATCTCAAATAGTTTGATTTTTGCATTTTTACTATAAAATGACCGAAAAAAATAATTTTCAAAAGAAGAATATATTTACAAAAAAATTCGCGAACTACGCACACCTGATTCTCACATTGTTGAGATACATAGGCAACCCTCCTTGGATTCAGTGGTCCATTTCAATAAAATGCAAAAAAAAGAGAGAGAAGATTATTTTTAAAAAAAGTTAATTCTTATTTCCTTGTTCGAAAATAAAAGATAAAATAAAGTTTGTATTCATATCAACAACAAAACAAAAGTATTTTAAGAAAAAAAAAAGTCGCGAACTACGCACATTTGATTCTCACATCGTTGAGATACGTAGACAACCCTCGTAGGGTTCAACGGTTCTTATTAAATATAAGAATAAATATAATTTTTTTTTTAAAAAATATTATTTCCCTATTCCATAAAAAAAGATAAAAAAAAGTTTGCATTCATATTCAACAACAAAATAAAAGTTTGTTAAGAAATTCGCGAACTACGCGCACCTGATTCTTACATTGTTGAGATACATAGGCAAACCTCCTAGGGTTCTGTGGTCCTTATTCAAGAAAATGAAAAAAAAAGAGAAGATTATTTCTTTTAAAAAAACAAATTCTTATTTCCTTGTTCGAAAAAAAGATAAAAAAGAAGAAGTTTGCTTTCATATTCAATAACAAAACAAAAGTTTATTAAAAAAAATTACGAACTACGCACACATGATTCTCAACTCAATAAGATACATAGGCAACCCTCCTCGGGTTCGGCGATCCTTATTCAAAAAATATATAATCAATTAAATGAGTAAATGTTTTGGTCTTTATTCAAAAGCTTGAATAACAAAAGTTTTTTTTCCTTATCTCAAAATCTAAAAAAAAGAAGAGTTTGTTTAGTTTATTTCATTACTTCTAAACTATGTTTGATCTGATTCTTGTTTTGACAAGATATGTAGAAAGCCTTATTTTGAGGTTCGGTCCAACTAACAAAAATCTAGAAAGTCTTCATCACAAAAAACTAGGGCAAAAAAAAGATTTTTTTTATAATTCAAAATTCGAATAAAATTGTTTCTCTTCCTTCTTTTAAAATCTAAAAAAAAAAGATAAAAACAAATTGTTTCTTTAAAAGTTTTTTTTTTTAAAAAGAAAAAATGAATTCTTGACTTGGTTGGTACCAGTATACTTAGGAGTTTGCATGAGAATAACAAAGGAGTTAAACTATTTTTCAAGATAGACCAACTTTGTTGTGATCCATAGATTATTTAGGTACCACTTGTTATATTTATGTAATACTTGAAAATTATCGTGCTTAAAGTTAAGACTAAAACAAATTCACCTCATTATTTCATGGGCATTGTGTGGTGAGCTTTAGATATAAAATTCAATGACATGACTTTGTTGATCTAGAACTTGTCCCAAATGTTTGTTGAAGTGAAATTTTGAGCAGCATATAACTTGGGAAAGATTTTAGCCTTTCTTGTGATCCGCTTGTGCCTTTAAAGCCTACCAAATGACATGTTATCCATTAAAGTCCCATTTCGAGCCTGAACCCCATTTATTTGAATAACCATATTTTAACATATATCCTTTTGAGTGCATAAATGCACTATCCCTTGGTCTCACCGCCTTAAGCGCACTATCAATTAACTACACAACGCAAAAAAATTGAGTTGGGTAACAAAGTGAAAAGGTCAAATATGTGAAAGTCCAAAAAAAAAAAAAACAGACAAAGAAAAGCTAGAAAGAAAAAATGAAAAAAAGCCTCCAACGAAAAGGAGGGAAAATGAGATAAAAAAAGAAGAAAATAAATGAGGAGAAGCTTCCAAGAAAACAAAGGTCAAATGCAAAAAAATGAAAAATATTTGAGAGCATAATGCAACTTTTAGGAGGAAATAGTGACTTTATGTAACACCCCGCTACTAGAAAGACTTAGAATTAGAAAGAAACCATTTTTGGAGATAATCAAATTTGAAAAGTTTGATGAAGATAAGTTAAGTATGAGTTTTGGGTCAACTTCAAACGACCATAACTCATAGACCATGATGAGTTAGGTGTTCTACAAGGTACTGTAGGAAAGGTCTTTGAATTATCTTTCCAATGCCACCAAGTTTGCTCGAATTCCAGTTCGTATGAGAGAGATATGCCCATTTGAAGTTGGGCTGTCTAAATAAGAAAAGTCAAAACCGGATTTTAGAATGGTATTATGGTCTTTTCACTACCCAATTAATCAAATTCGTTTTTGGTAATTAAGTTGGGGTCTCAACTGATTGGATTCAGTTTACGTTTTATAAAAATAAGTTAGGGTATTGAGAGAAGAGAAAAGAAGAGGAGGAAAAAGGATAAGAAGCTTGGAATCGTCTAGTTCTTAAGGAATTGCTTGAGGATTTCGCCAAGGGTTGATCCCTACGAGATATGTGAGATCACATAGCGTTGGTTTAGTTCACCCACACGCCAAGCATGATTCTAATTAGCGAATTATATTCTTGAAAGTATAGAAATTGAGTTCTTGATGGATTTGTTTGAAGTTTCTATTGAGTTCTTGATTGTTTGAACTGTTGAGAAGTTTCTTGATTTAAATTCATGAAATTAGATGTTGTTTTGAGAAGATTCTTGCATATTTTGGTTATGTAGTCGAATCTAAGTGTTTAGGGAAAGAACCAATTGAATCTAGAGGGTTTAGAGTTGAAAAACGTCTAAGAAAAATTGGGGATTTTCTAGGTAGGGTATGGGGCGCCACGCCAGCCGAAGCGCCCCACTTCGGGTTCTGAAGTTTGGCATCTGGGGCGCTGCACCAGCCAGTGCGCCCCAAGCCAGTGTCTGATGTTTTGGGTCTCTTTCTTTTTGTGGAGATTAATGAAACACAAACTTCCTATTAGGGAAGTGTTGATCAGAATAAAGGTGGTGGAGGAGGCCCTTTGTTACTATTGTACTAGGCCACAAACACAAACTATTGATCATGTTTTTTTGACCTCTTCTTTTGCTAAAAGAGTGTGGCAGAACTTTATTGCAGCAACTGGGGTACAAGTTTCAGGTTTCCAATTGAAGGTATTTCTCCACAACTGGTGGAAATTGGATGCCCCTCCTAAACTTAAGCCTATCTTGATGGCACTGCCTGCTTTCATTATTTGGCAACTTTGGAAAAGAAGAAATGCTCTTAAGCATGGGAGAGGATGTCTTTTTATAAGACTATGGAAGAAATTAATAGGCAAATTTGATTCTTGGCAAGGTGTAGATATTCCTAGTTGTCTTCTATTCCTTATCACTGGCCCATGCTTTTTAAATTTTTGGAGGAATATACTCCTTCTATTGTTACAAAAGTAGTTATCTGGAGAAAACCTGAGATAGGAAATTAGAAATGTAATACAGATAGAGCTTCTAAAGGTAATCTTGGACCTAGTTCGAGTGGTTTTTGTGTGAGAGATTCGTTTGGAAATTTTATATATGCAGAATCGTCTAGATTGTTGGATGGTAATAATCTTATAGCTGAAGCTAAGGCTTTAGTAGCAGGGCTAGAATTTTGCATTCGTGCACATTATACTTTAGTGGTGATGGAGACTGATTCATTAACCATGTAAAATGTGCTTGAAGGTATGTGGGAGGTCCCTTGGGAGATAAGTTTGGAAGTGAAGTGATTTAAGCAACTTAGGAACAATGGTGTAATAAGGGTGGAATATGTATTCAGAGAAGGAAATCAACTAGCTGATTACTTTGCTAACATGGGTGCTCATTTTGTAGGTACTAAAAAATATAACAATATCCAGGAGGTTCCCTTACAAGGTAGAAGAATTATCAACATGGAGAAAGATGAAGTTCCAAGTCTCAGGATTCATAAATGTCAAAATAAAGGATATGGATGCACATAATCACACACACAATCAGATGGCACAAATAATACAACAACAATTATAATTGCAGATACAACAGCTACACCAACAGTTACAAACAACCAAAACGGTTACTTTACCAACATTTTAGTCCGAGATCATGGTTAACCATTTTCCTAATGCCTCTAAAGCATACAAGCTTGTAACATAAGTTTTCATTATTCTTACTTGCTGGTGATTAACGTTAGTTGTTGATATTTGAAAATCAATCAGATCATCTTTGTCAAAACAGTGGTATTATCTTCTCTTGAAGCTCAATCTGTAGAGAAAGTGAAATGGTTGGTAAATCAAAATTCAACGAGATGACAAATCGAGTGGCAAAATTGTGAGTTAGTTACCTCGTGTAGATTAGTGTGGGAATTTAACATAGAGCCGAAGAAGTCTTCTTTGGAACTGATTTCATGGCATCTGTGAGACTTGTAGGTGTCTTGAGTGAAATCAATATAAGCTCTTTGAGCTATTTTCATGGAAGATCTGGACTAAGGTTGTCGGTGATCATAATATCATCACTCGATTGTAACGTTTTTGAAGTGGGCTCAATTTTTTAGCTCAACTCTCGATGATTCTGGCGATGGGTACCTAAGCTCTTTGAGCTTTCCGTTTTGAGGGTTATGTGAATTTCCCATGTAGTCTTGTTTAGATGTTATTTCCTTTTCATTTTATTTTGTTTTCGGCTAGTTTTGAGCCTTTGGGCTAGTAGACACTTTTGGTCTACTATGTCAAATTGTAAATGTCGTGTTTTATATAATTGATGGCTTTGCCATCCTTAAAACAAAAAAAAAAGTTTTGGGTCTGGCGCCCTACAACACTCAGAGCGCCAGGGACGCCAGGTCTTCTACTCTTTCCCACTTCTTTCCGTACGAGTTTCCTTGAAACGTACCTATGTTTTCTAGTTGATTCCTACACTCTAAGGTACGTCTAAACAACATGAAATCATCCATAACATGAGATCATGAACCTTGAATCCATAATTCAATTTAAGGAAATTTAATAGTCAAGTCAAGAGAAGTTCATAGATTTTCCCAAGGTCTTTTACAAACGTTTTAACTTTGTTTTAAGACTTGGGTTTTGAGTTGAGAGAAAAGAGTAAAGATTGAAGTACATTTCTTCAAAAGAGTATATTGGGACTATGCATTCCCAAAGAGTAAATGGTTTCACAATTAAGCAAGAGAGGAAACTTTGATTTCCAAGAGAGCGTTTGAGCTAAGTTATGTTTTTAAGTATAAGAGCTAGTATTATATTTTGGGAGTAGTATTGAGCACCGATATGGGGGAGAGTTCAAACAACTCCCAGCCCCCATAAACCATGTAGCCATCATGGGTAGAAAAGAGACATACTTTTTAGATGATTCCGTAGTGCTTTTTAGCATAGACTAGTGGATCCACTTAGTAGTCAGGTTCTATACACTCGACAAGGTATAGGACGACCTTGGCAGCGTGAGGCAAAACGCTGTATCATCACAATATCTCTTAAGTGATAGTTGTCGGTTAGAGAAACTCCCCCATCAGTATTTTGTATTCTTATCTACATAGAAGTAAATTGTATTTTTATATGCATTCTAGAGTTTATATTGTATCTTTGCATACCTAGAAAGTTACTATTGTATTTCTAAATACACAGAGTTGTTATCCATGTTTTAAAAGATTTTCTTTATATTGCATTTATATTATTGCTTTATATTGAAATGAGTACAGTTCAGTTCAGTTCAGTAGAGTTCAGACCAAGTTTGTTCTTTCAGTTCCCTTTTTAAGCTTTTGTTTTGTTTTAGAAGTCTTCTCGTATGCTCGTACATTCAATGTAATGATGCCATTTGGCCTGCATCGTTGTTATAATGCAGATACAGGTAACCAAGATTAACATCCAGTGCATCATTGATTCTAGTTGAGCTTCAGAGTGTGTTGGTGAGCCTCTTTGCTTCAAGAGGATCCCCTTTTATTTCTTTTTCAGTATTTTAGTTCATTAGGATGTCGTGGATCTTGTCCCGACATCCATCCCAGTTATTAGAGGCTTCATAGACAGTTAGTTAGTTCATTTGTCACTATCTTGTTGTTGGCTTATGTTGAATCTTGAGTTGCCACTTTGGCAAAGTTGAATGTTATTTAATACATTCTAAGTTATCTATTGAGCAGTTCAGTTTACTTTTTAAGTATTTCTATCATGAGAAAGTCTTCCGCTAAGAGTTAAGTCAGGCCAAGGGTTCGCTTGGGGCCAACAACGGTTCTCAAAGTGCCAGTTCCACCCATGGTGTAGGCTCGGGGCGTGACAAACTTGGTATCGGAGCACAAAGTTCAAGAGGCCTAGAAAGTCTATGAAGCTGTGTCTGTAGAGTTCTAGTTATCAGTGTGAAGTGCGCCACATCTATAAATAGGAGGCTGTGACACATAGGAACTATCTTACTTCTTTCATACTCATTTCGTGCGATAGAGTGTATCTCTATAAAAGTTTCTTTCTAACTCGTGCTTGCGTGTGTCTTTCAGATCATGCCTCCACGAAGAGCTGTCAGAGGTCGTCCGGCTAGAAGAAATGTTGAACCACAGGAACAAGGGGTACCTAATGCACTAGAAGTGCAACCCCAAGGTGAGGTCACCAATGCTGAGTTCCGTAAGGCCATATGGATGTTGAGCCAAGTTGTGACCAACCAAGCTGGGCAACAAAGAGAGAATCAACAGGAAGTGGCTGATACGTCAAGGATCCGTGAGTTCTTAAGGATGAATCCACTAAGCTTCACAGGTTCAAGTGTTACTGAGGATCTAGAAAACTTTGTTGAGGAGCTTCAGAAGGTTTTTGAGATCATGCATATTGCTGATGCTGAGAGGGTGGAACTAGCTGCATACCAAATGAAGGGTGTCGTTAGGATCTGGTTTGATCAATGGAAGAAGAAATGAGCTGAGGGTGCACCACCTGTGAGTTGGGCTTATTTTGAGGAGGCCTTCCTAGGGAGTTTCTTCCCCCAAGAACTGAGAGAGTCAAAGGTACAAAAGTTCCTCACTCTTAAGCAGGATTCTTTGAGCGTTTATGAGTACAGTCTGAAGTTAACATAACTTTACCGCTATGCTTTTGAGATGGTTGCTGACATGATAAGCATGATAAGTTTATTCGTTGCTGGGTTGTCTCGCATGTTAAGAAAGAAAGTCAAGGCAGCTATGCTGATAGGGGATATGGACATAGCAAGACTAATGATCCACATGCAATAAGTTGAGGAGGACAAGCTGAGGGATAGAGAAGAGATTAAGAATAAGAGGGCTAACACATCAGGTAATGAGTTCGGGAAGCAGAAGAATAATGCCAACCGGTCATCTTTCCAATAGAAACAAAAAGGACCTGCTCCATCATCTACTAGTGCACCTACACCAAAGAACAAAGGTGAGTACAATAGTCATAATTTCAGAGTTAAACTTGCCTATTCTCAAGGTAGTATGGCACAAGAGGGTAGTAAGCCTCCTGCATGTGCTAAGTGTGGCAGGAGCCACTCACGGATGTGTCGTGATGGATCCACTAGTTGTTTCAAGTGTGGCAAGAACGGTCATTTTATGAGAGAGTGTCGAAAGAACAGGCATGGTAATGGTAATGGGGAAATAAAGCCCAGTCTTCTTCAGTTTCTCCACTAGATAGAGATACATCTAGAGGATCAACTTCAGAGCCAGGCAGAGGAGGAAATCGTTTCTATTCTATTACTAGTTGCCAAGAGCAAGAGGATTCACCAGATGTTGTGACTAGTATGATCCAAGTCTTTGAATTTAATGTTTATGCTTTGCTAGATCCAGGAGCGAGTCTATCATTTGTGACTCCTTATGTTGCGATGAATTTTGATGTTCTTCTTGAGAATCTTCTTGAGCCCTTCAGTATTTCCACACCTGTTGGTGAGTCTATTCTAGCAGAGAGAGTCTATCATGATTGTACCATTTCCGTCAATCACAAGAGCACCATGGCTAATTTAGTTGAGTTAGACATTGTATATTTTGATGTCATTCTAGGTATAGACTGGCTTCATCCTTGTTATGCCTCAATTGATTGTAGAACTCGAGTTGTTAAGTTCCAGTTTCCTAATGAGCCAATTATAGATTGGAAGAGTAGTTCAGTAGTGCCTAAGGGTCGTTTTATTTCGTACCTTAAGGCGAGAAAGTTAGTTTCCAAGGGGCGTGTCTATCACTTAGTCCGAGTTAATGACTCTAGTGTTGAGATACTTCATATTCAGTCAGTTTCAATAGTAAAAGAGTTCCCAAAAGTCTTTCTAGATGATCTTCTCAGAGTCCCTCCTAAGAGAGAAATATACTTCGATATAGATATTCTTCCCAATACTCATCCTCTATCTATTCCTCCATATAGGATGACACCAACATATTTGAAAGAGTTGAAAGAGAAGTTGAAAGATCTCATAGAGAAAGGTTTATTCGACCAAGTGTCTCACCTTGGGGAGCTCCGGTCTTATTTGTGAGAAAGAGAGATGGTTCTCTTAGAATGTGTATAGATTACCGTTAGTTGAACAAGGTTACTATCAAGAAAAAGTATCCTCTTCCGAGAATTGATGATCTCTTTGATCAACTTCAGGGTGCCACTTGTTTATCTAAGATAGACCTCATATCTGGCTACCATCAGTTAAGAGTAAGGGAATGTGATATTCCAAAGACAGCTTTCAGGATCCGTTATGGTCATTATGAGTTTTTGGTCATGTCGTTCGGTTTAACTAATGCACCTGCAGCGTTCATGAACCTTATGAATAGAGTATTCAAACCTTATTTAGATATGTTTGTTATCGTGTTCATTGATGACATTCTAATCTATTCGAGGAATGAGGAAAATCATGCTAGTCATCTCAGAATAGTTCTCCAAACTCTAAAGGATAGAGAGTTGTATGCCAGGTTCTCTAAGTGTGAGTTTTGGCTTGAGTATGTGGCATTCTTAGGCCACATTATTTCCGGTGATGGAATTAAAGTTGACACCTAGAAGATAGAGACAGTGCATAATTGGCCTAACCCATATCTCCAACTGATATTAGGAGTTTCTTGGGGTTGGCTGGGTATTATAGAAGGTTCTTAGAGAGGTTCTCATCTATTTGTCCCCTTTGACCAAGTTGACTAAAAAAATAGTCAAGTTTCAATAGTCTGACGCTTGTGAGAAAAGCTTTCAAGAATTAAAAAAGTGGTTGACTACTGCCTCAGTATTGACCTTACCAGAAGGTACTCAAGGTTTTGTGGTATATTGTGATGCGTCCAGAGTTGGTTTGGGTTGTGTGTTAATGCAGAATGACAAAGTTATAGCTTATACCTCCCAACAGTTGAAAGGTCACGAGAAGAAATACCCAACCCATGACTTAGATTGGCTGCCGTAGTATTTCTTTTGTAAGCATGGTGTCATTACCTGTATGGTGTTCATGTAGATGTATTCACTGATCACAAGAGTCTTCAGTACGTGTTTAGTCAGAAAGAGATTAATCACAAAAATGTGGTTAGAGTTACTCAAAGATTATGACATGAGTATTCTTTATCACCCAGGTAAGGCTAATGTTGTTGTTGATGCCTTGAGTAGATTATCTATGGGTAGTACCGCCCATTTTGAGGAGGATAAGAAAGAGTTAGCAAAAGATGTGCATAGACTTGCACGATTAGGATTTTGACTAATGGATTCCACAAAAAGAGGAGTAGTAGTGATGAATGGGGCTGAATCATCATTAATGTCAGAAGTGAAAGAAAAGCAAAACCAAGATCCTATTTTGCTTGAATTGAAGACAAATGTTCATAAGCAAAAAGTAATGGCTTTTGAACAAAGGGGAAAAGGTGTATTGAGGTATCAAGGTAAATTGTGTGTATCAAAGGTGGATGAACTCCAAGAGAGGATCATGGAGGAAGCTCATAGCTCCCGATATTCTATCCATCCGAGTTCTACAAAGCTGTATCGTGATTTGAGAGAGGTATATTGGCGGAGTAGTATGAAGAAAGGTATTGCTGAGTTCGTTGCTAAATGCCCGAATTGTCAACAAGTAAAAGTAGAGCACCAAAGGCCCGGTGGTATGACTCAGAATATAGAACTTCTGGAATGGAAGTGGGAGATGATCAATATGGATTTTATCTATTTTGGTGATTTTTGATAGAATGACAAAATCAGCCCACTTTTTGTCGGTAAAGACCACCCATTCGGCAGAGGACTATGCCAAGTTGTATCTTCAAGAGGTAGTTAGACTTCATGGGGTGCCAATTTCGATTATATCAAATAGAGGTGCACATTTTACTGCATAGTTCTGGAAATATTTTCAGAAAGGCTTGGGTTCAAAGGTGAACTTGAGTTCTGCTTTACATCCTTAGACAAATGGTCAAGCAGAGCGCACTATTCAGACTTTAGAAGATATGTTGAGGGCCTGTGTGATTGATTTCAAGGGTAATTGGGATGATCACCTACCTCTCATTGAGTTTTCTTATAACAATCTTAGTTCATCAAGCCATGGGGAAGCTGAAAGTTATTCAATAAAAATTGAAAACAACGCAGAGTCATTAGAAATCCTACACTGATGTTAGGAGAAGGGAGTTAGAGTTTGAAGTAGATGATTGGGTTTACTTGAAAGTTTCACCCATGAAGGGTGTTATGAGATTTGGAAAGAAAGGGAAGCTTAGTCCCCGATATATTGGTCCTTACAGAATATCCAAGAGGGTTGGCAATGTAGCTTATGAGTTGGAGCTACCACGGGAGTTAGCAACGGTTTATCTTGTATTTCACATCTCCATGTTGAAGAAGTTAATGGGCGATCCTTCACTTATCATACCTACTGAAGATATTGGTATTAAGGATAGCTTATCATATGAGGAGATTCCTGTTCAGATTCTAGATCGCCAAGTTCGCAAGTTGAGAACTAAGGAAGTATCATCGGTCAAAGTTCTGTCGAGAAATAAGTTTGTTGAGGAAGCTACTTGGGAAGTTGAGGAGGATATGAATAAGAGATACCCACATCTCTTCGACTTCGGAGAAGTTCCAAATTAAGGTACTAATCCTTTTCTTGACCTTTATTTTAAGTTGGCATGTTGTATTTACATTTTGCTTGTGGGGTGTTTGAGCTAGGTGTTAGATGTTACACCTTAGCCTACTAAGAGTAATATCATTTGAGGACGAATGTTCCCAAGGGGGAGATATTGTAACATTCCGCTACTATAAAGACTTAGAATTAGAAAGAAACTGTTTTTGGAAATAATCAAATTTGGAAAGTTTGACGAAGTTAAGCTAAGTATGAGTTTTTGGTCAACTTCAAACGACCATAACTCCTAGCTCAGGATGATTTAGGTGTGCTACAAGGTACCATAGGAAATATCTATGAATTATATTTCCAATGCCGCCGAGTTTTCTCAAATTTGAGTTCGTATGAGGGAGATATGCCCATTTGAAGTTGGACTGTCTAAATAAGGAAAGTCAAAACCGGATTTTAGAAGGGTTATTATGGTCTTTTCACTACCCAACTAATAAAATTCATTTTTGGTAATTAAGTTGGGGTTTCAACTGATTGGATTCAGTTAACGCTTCATAAAAATAAGTTAGGGTTTTGAGATAAGAGAAAAGAAGAGGAGGAAAAAGGATAAGAAGCTTGGAATCGTCGAGTTCTTGAGGAATTGCTTGAGGATTTCGCCAAGGGTTGATCCCTACGAGGTATGTGAGATTACATAGTGTTGGTTTAGTTCACCCACGCGCCAAGCATGATTTATTCAGCGAAATTATATTCTTGAAAGTATAGAAATTGAGTTCTTGATGGATTTGTTTGAAGTTTCTATTGAGTTCTTGATTGTTTGAACTATTGAGAAGTTTCTTGATTTAAATTCAGGAAATTAGATGTCGTTTTGAGTAGATTCTTGCATACTTTGGTTATGTAGTCAAATATAAATGTTTGGGGAAAGAACCAATTGAATCTAGAGGGCTTAGAGTTGAAAAATGACCAAGAAAAATTGGAGATTTTCTGGGCAGGGGTCTGGGGAGCCGCGCCAGCCAGAGCGCCCCACTTTGGGTTCTGAAGTTTGGCCTCTGGGACGTCGTGCCAGCCAGTGCATCCCAAGCCATTGTCTGAAGTTATGGGTCTGGCGCCTCGCGCCACTTAGAGCGCCAGGGATGTCAGGTCTTCTACCCTTTCCCACTTCTTTCCGTACGAGTTCCCTTAAAACGTAACTATGTTTTCTAGTTGATTTTTACATTTTAAGGTACGTCTAAACAACATAAACTCATTCATAACATGAGATCATGAGCCTTGAATCCATAATTCAATTCAAGAAAAGTTAAAAGTCAAGTCAAGAGAAATTCATAGAGTTTTCCCAAGGTCTTTTACAAACATTTTAACTTTGTTTTAAGACTTGAGTTTTGAGTTGAGTAAAGAGTAAATAGTAAAGATTGAAGTAAATTTCTTCAAAAGAGTATATTGGGACTATGTATTCCCAAAGAGTAAATGGTTTCACAATTAAGCAAAAGAGGAAACTTTGATTTCCAAGAGAGCCTTTGAACTTAGTTTTGAGCAATTATCTTAAACCACATAAAGAAGTTATATTTTTAAACATAAGAGCTAGTATTATATTTTGGGAGTACTATTGAGCACCGATATAGGGGAGAGTTCAGACAACTCCCAGCCCCCATAAACCATGTAGCCATCATAGGTAGAAAAGGGTCATATTTTTAAGATGATTCTTTAGTGATTTTTAGCATAGACTAGTGGATCCACTTAGTAGTCAGGTTCTATACCCTCGGCAAGGTATAGGACGGCCCTGGCAGCGTGAGGCAAAACATTGTATCATCACAATAGCTCTTAAGTGATGATTGTCGGTTAGAGAAATTCCCATAATAGTATTTTGTATTCTTATATACAAAGATGTAAATTGTATTTTTATATACATTCCAGAGTTTATATTGTATCTTTGCATACATACAGAGTTACTATTGTATTTCTAAATAGACATAGTTGTTATCCATGTTTTAAAAGCTTTTCTTTATATTGTATTAATATTATTGCTTTATATTGAAATGAGTTTAGTTCAGTTTCGTTGAGTTAAGACCATGTTTGTTCTTTCAGTTCCCTTTTCAAGCTTATGTCTTGTTTTTGATTCCCCTCGCATGCTCGTACATTTAATGTACTGATGCCATTTAACCTACATCGGTTTATGATGCAAATATAGGTAATCAGGATCAGCATCCAACGTATCGTTGATTCTAGTTGAGCTTCAGAGTTTGTTGGTGAGCCTCCTTGCTTCCGGATGATCCCTTTTTATTCCTTTACAGTATTTTAGTTCATTAGAATGTCGTGGGTCTTGTCCCGACATCCATGTCATTTATTAGAGGCTTCACAGATAGTTAGTTAGTTCATTTATCACTATCTTGTTATTGGCTTATTTTGAATCTTGAGTTGCCACTTTGGCTAAGTTGAATGTTATTTAATACATTCTAAGTTAACTATTGAGCAGTTTAGTTTACTTTTTAAAGTATTTCTATCATAAGAAAGTCTTCCGCTAAGATTTAAGTCAGGCCAAGGGTTCGCTTGGGGCCATCAATGGTTCTTGAGTGCCAGTCCCGCCCAGGGTGTAGGCTTGGGGTGTGACACTTTATCCCAAATGAATATCCTATCTTTCCTAATCCTACATTACAAGACAATGACAAGTCCTATTTGATCCCATTTTTGATGTTCTCATATAAGTGGATACTTACACGAGGGCCAAGCATATGGTATCTCAATCCCATGCATTGAACATCTTTCTGAGTGTGAGTGAAATCTAAAACGTCCTAAGATTAGAATACTTCTATTATTTAGAGTAGGACTGCATATTTTGCGAAGGCACTTGAAACATGAGGATATGAATAATTTAACCCCTTAGTTTATGCAAGATGAACTGATCTTGTAAATGCCTAAGTATGTTTGAGGTACCATTTGAAATTATAAGATTACTCGAAGTTGACCTCAAATTTATCTGAAAGTGATTTAAGCTGATTCATATGTATAATACTAATAGTGGGTACTAACTAAAGTCAAGACATTGTTGATCATGAATTAATTCTTTTTTGAAGAGGTCTTTTTTCAAAGTAAAAAAAAACAATTTTAAGTTTAAAACTATGTTATAACAGATTTTTGCTATGGCAAGATACGTACAGTCCTACAATGGGGCTCGGTCTAACGAAATAAATTTTTCATAGCTATGAATGATCAAAATTGTCATTTTTTTTATATAGAAAAAAATCCTTTTTCATATTTTCACAGGGAAAAATAACCCCTGGTTGCATATAGGGAACGATAACCCCTATTTTGTTTTCATGTCTTCACATGGCATAATAACCCCTGATTGCATGTAGGGCACGATAACCCCTACTTTATTTTCATGTTTTTATAGGGTAAAACAATCCTTGGTTGCATGTAGGGCATGGTAACCCCTACTTTATTTTCATGTCTTCACTAGGTACAACAACCCTTGGTTGCATATAGGGCACGATAACCCCTATTCTATTTTCATGTCTTCACAAGACACAGTAACCCATGGTTGGATATAGGGCATGATAACCCTTATTTTATTTTCATGTCTTCACAGGGCAAAATAACCCTTGGTTGCATGTAGGGCGCGATAACCCCTACTTTATTTTCATGTCTTCATAGGGTACAACAACCCCTATTTGCATACAGGACACAATAACCCCTATTTCATTTTCACGTCTTCACATGGTACAACAACCCCTGGTTGCATATAGGGCACGATAACCCTATTTTATTTCATGTCTTCATGGGGACAATAATCCTTGGTTGCATGTAGGGCAAAATAACCCCTATTTTATTTTTTATTTTCTTCATGTATTCACATGTCACAACAACCCCTAGTTGCATTTAGGGCACAATAACCTCTATTTTATTTTTCATGCCTTCACAGGGCACACCAACCCCTGGTTGCATATAGGGCACGATAATCCCTATTTTATTTTTCATGTCTTCATAGGACACAACAATTCCTGGTTGCATATAGGGCATGATAACCTCTATTCTATTTTTATGTCTTCACAGGGTACAACAACCTTTGGTTAGGGCACAATAACCCTTATTTCTCTTTTCTCCATTTCTTCATAGGATACATTATCCTCATTGCCTTTCAGGGCATACATCTTCCTTTTATTTTTATATTACGTCTTTATTGGGCACAAAAATATTATTCTTAAGCCCCATATAGAATTTTATAAATTTTATTAATAACTCACAAAAATTTTCCTAGTGCAAATTGGGGCAGAAAAATTTGTTTCGTTTGGTTTGTTTTGTTTTCACGACATACAAGTTTCTATAAAGTACATGAATATGAAGTTCAAAAATAAGGTGCTCTTTTTAATTAGAGAAACAAAGAATGTTAGTTATCAATGAAATCTAGAGTCTCTTTCGAACCATGTAACAACTCAGCATATTAGGAATCATCTTCTCATCATTCTAATCAAGAGAACAAAATTCAACAATATTCTACAAACTGTCATTTGGGGGAGTGTCAACAACTTGATCCAAGATCAAATTTTGAGATTAAGGTACCCGCCAAAAGAAGGCGATGTGATAACTGAAAATCCAAAGGAAGACTTGAAGAAAGAGATTCAAGACAAGCAGAGTAGATATGATTTTGTATTCTTCCTTTTAGTCTTATCATTTTCGATGTAATAACAGGAACCACGAACTGGAATCTCGACGGGACATCACTCAACTCTCCAAGACATTTTTCATCTTTGTACCCACTTGAACTACACGTGACCTGATTCTCTTATAACCCGAGATATATAGGCTGCCCAAAGCTAGGGCTCAGTCACACTCATTTCCTTGATCTATTTTCTATTTTTTAATAAATGGTAGGCCAAAAATCAGGCACACTGTTTATTTCTTTGCTAGAAAACTCTTCATATTCCCAAGCAAAAAGGGGCATCCCGTGAACACCTACTTTTTGACCAAACCCAAAGTGATATACCTTTAGTATTTAAATATTTACTTTGGATCTAAATTATCCATTTTTCATTTTATCTTATTTTAATATGTTCATTTTTTTAAAAAAATAAATTGAAAAACAACAAAAAAGTTGAATCAAATTTTAGGCTAAGTTTATTTTCTATTCATTCAAAAGATTATTTTTTTTAACAAAAATATATGTTTTTATTTTTATTTAAATAAATGAGTTAGTTTTTTTTAATTATATTTTTGTACTAGCTATTTCGCTTTTCCTATACTTTATTAGTTCAAAATAATAAGTTCATATTTTTATTATTATAATTTTTATATACATTTAATTTATATATAAAAAAATAAACCTAAAAACTACCAACTCCCTAAAACCTTTATCCCACTACTCCCCATGAATAACACAACTACACCACTCTCACCCTCACATATCGTTCCTATATATACATCAGAATACACACACAATCAAAGAGATGACAACAACAAAAAAAACCCACACGGAAAAAAGAAATAAATAAAACAATCTGCAAAAAAAAAGAGGAAAAAAATTAAAAAGAAGCAATATCAAACCCATCCCACATACAAAACTCATTCATCTATACTACAACAGACGATACATTCGCGAAAAGATGAAAACAACACGGTAAATATTGAGTTCGAGGTTTGCTTTCATAATTCATGTTGTGGTATTTTCTTTGTGAATTATTTTTCACAAAAGGTAATACTTGATCTTCATTATATTATTTGATTTCACAATTATATAAGACATGACTCCAATGTTATAAAGTTGTTCAAATTTTGTGTGTTTTACTTTTATGTTATAATATGAAATATGTTGAGATTTTTATATGTCAAAATTTAGATTAAATTTGATATAGAAAATGCTTATTTCTTGCACACTCAAAAGTCCAATTTTAATTTCTTTCATTGATTGATTCGCATATTTCTCTCTTGTTGATGTTTAAATATTATTTGTTTGGGTTCATATTTGGCTTTAGCATCACCGATTTACTGTTTGATAATAGTTATACTAACAAGAATTAATAACTTTTTTTCATTTTCATGCTTGTTTATTTGATGGCTAGTCAAGTGTGCTAAATGAGCCAATATTAGTTTACGTTTACGTAAAGTTTAATATTCTAGTGATAAAATAGTGGCCAAGATGTAAAATCTTTGAAAATTAACGTAGAAGTCTTGAAAAAAATATTTGATAAAAAAAAGAGTTTATAAGTTTCTTTAAGAATTAAAGATATAGCCAAAATGTGGCATATGAAAAGTTTTAAAGTTGAAACTATTTTTAGTATTTTTGCATGACCAATAATAATAATAATAACATGCAAATATTAGGATCTAAATCATTTTAAACTAATATTAGTTTTTTAAATATAAATAAATAAATAATTTATGTAAAGATTGGAAAGCGTTGCTACCAATACACTACACACTAATAAAGATAAGACAGTTTTAAACAATTTAAAATAAATCAAAGAAGGCAGGATATAAGTAAATTTCTTAAGATTATAAGTATAATATATCCAAAATTAAGTCAAGTCATATACAAGTTGATAAAACAACTGTGCTAGAACCACGAGACTCGAGGGGTGCCTGATGCCTTCCCCTCGGTCAACAAAATTCCTTACTTAGACTTCTAGTTCGCAGACCAATAAAAAAGGAGTCAACTTCCTTTTGATTAAGGATCTAAATAAGGTGACTTGGAACACCAAAACTCAATTCCAAGTGGCGACTCTATAAAATAAATTACCCCTTTTTGAAATGTCACTTTAATTGGAAAAACTCTATTTTCAAAATAATTTTGGAAAGAATAGGGGTGTGACACCAGTCATGACTCATTTTGAATCGTGACAAACTTGGTTCATAGCTTTATGTTCGGTGATATCCTCACACAAGAACAAGTCTAGTAGACTCTTGTGGAACGGTACAGGGACACCAATACTTTTCTTCGAGAGGCTATAAGACTTTAGGAAAACTCATTTCCTTCTTTCTTTCGTGCTATTACTTGAATCCAATTAGTATCTAGGTGATACAAATTGGTATCTGACCTCTTCACTATAATTCACATATGGTAAGATCTAGAGCAACAACTGTGGTAACATTAATACCAACAAGAAAGGATGATTACTTGGAAATAGGCATGTTTCCCCAATTGACTACATGGCCTATAATGATTAGTAAAAAGTATGAATCTCTTTATTAAGTTCTTAAGTTTAAACCTTCAGTCTTCAAGGGTACTGAATGTGAAGATGCTTATTATTTCCTTGTTGATTGTCATGAACTTCTTCATAAGATGGATATAGTGGAGCGATTTGGTGTTAAGTTTGTGACATACGAGTTCAGGGAGATGCCAAAATGTGGTGGTGGCCTCATGTTGAGTACCAACAAAAAATGGCACCACATGTGACTTTGGACAACATTTTCTAGCTTCTTCATGGAGAAGTATATCCCTCAGACTTTGAGGGATATAAGGAGAGATGTGTTCCTGAAAATAGAGTAAGGAAAGATGTCTGTTACAACCTATGAGGCAATATTTCGTGCCTTATCCAGGTATGCTACTCAGCTTAGCTTCAATCCAGAAGAGCGGATTCACTTCTTTGTGAAGGGATTGAGGTTAGATTTGCAGATTCTAACTTTATAGGAGGTTGCTTCAGTAAAATCTTTTCAGAAAGTGGTTGATTTTGTGGTTGAGGTAGAAGGGGTAAAGCCAGATGACTTTGCCAAGGTGACAACATTCAAGAAGTTTAGGCAAGTTTAGTGTTTCTACTCTTATTGGTCATTCTGTGCTAGTTGAGAAGGTGTATAGGTTTTGCCTTGTGACTTTTGTGGAGAGAGAAAACTTATGTAGATTTGATTATTCTAGAGATGGTTGAATTTGATGTAATTTTGGATATGACTTGGCTTTCTCCAAATTTTTCTATCTTAGATTGCACTGCTAAGACTGTGACCTTGGCCAAGCCTGGGATATATCCGCTGGTGTGGGAGGGTGAATATATTATTGCCCCAGTTCAGATTATCTCTTTTCTTCCTGCCAAGAGATTGGTGAGTAAGGGTTGTTCAGCTTTCTTGACACATCTCAAAGATGATACTTCCAAAGTACCTTCGATTGAGTTTGTTTCGATAGTGCGTGAATTTGTGGATGTTTTCCCTGCAGACCTGCCTGTATGCCACGAGACAAGGATATTTATTTTTGTATTGACTTGGAGTTGGGGACTCGCTCCGTTTCCATTCAACCTTATATAATGGCCTTGATTGAGTTTAGGGAGTTGAAGGACCAACTTTAGGAGTTGTTATATCCAAGTTTTGTTAGACTGAGTGTCTCTCCTTGGAGATAGTTTTCGGATGTGCATAGAGTACAAGCAGCTGAACAAAGAGATTATTAAGAACAAGTACCTCATTCCTCGCATTGATGACTTGTTCGATCAATTAGAGGGTGATTGTGTCTTCTATAAAATTGATTTGAGGTATGGGTATCATCAACTGAAAATACGGGCAACGGACGTGCCAAATACTGCTTTTGAAATAAGGTATAGGCATTATGAGTTTCTAGTAATGTATTTTGGTCTTACGAATGCCCATGCTGCTTTCATGAGCTTGATTAACAGAATTTTTAAATCATAACTGCATCTCTTTGTTATTGTATTTATTGATGATATACTGATCTATTCAAAGAGCGGGAAAGAACATGAAGAGCATCTGAGAATTGTATTGGGATTGTCAAGGGAGAAAAGGCTTATACCAAATTCTCCAAGTGCGAGTTCTGACTCGATTCAGCTTCCTTGCGGCACGTGGTTTCTAAGGATGAAGTGATGGTGGATCCCCATAATATTGAAGTAGTGAAGAGTTGGGCAAGGCCCACTAATGTTTCAGAGGTTAGGAGTTTTGTTGGTTTAGCTAGTTACTATCGTTGGTTTGTCAAGGATTTTCTTCCATTGCTTCCCAGCTGATCAATTTGACCAAGCAAAATGTTCCATTTGTAAGTCGAATGAGTGTGAAAAGGATTTTTAGAAACTTAATACCTTGTTGACTATTGTTGCGCCCAATCGTACATGCAAGTGTATGTGGTCATTCAAGTATTGAAGTAGCTCTTATTAAGAGCCAGGTATCGTACCCACAAAGACTCATGATTACAATGATTTGATTTTTCCAATACTTTCAATTAAACACAAGTGTTATCAAGGTTACAAGATTTATTGATTTTATAATCTAAAATTTAAGTAAAAGCTAAACAAAAGTGATTCAATTTCTAAGGGTTTAAACAATGATTGGGTGAAGTCCAGGGTTGTAGCTCACATCAAGAATCATGCACATTATCTTGTAAAGTGGATATTACAGGGTTAAATGTATGATTTGTCTCCCGACCTCTAATCGCCTACAATTAAAGGCAACCTAACTACATCGTTGAGCAGGGATATGTTGAACCTATTACCGAGCATTACGATTTCTTCCTGTATAATGACCAAGCAAGGTCTCTAGGTATATCCCTATCCTAGATACAAATTAACTCTAATTCTTAAAAGAAAATCATGCTCCTCATGCCCCACATTCTATAATTTTATTCCTCTCCTGAGTTCAATTTAGACAAGATGTTTATTTAAATGGTGATTAGGCATGAAATACGAAAAGCAAGAACACAAGAGTGATTCATATGATAGTTAATGTCAATCCATAAAACTTCAATTATGTACAATCATCTTGTAGCCACAGCCCAAGAATTGGGGAAATTAGCTACTCATAATAGGAATTTCGATCAAGCAAAGTATAAATATCATAAATAGATCGAAAGTAGAAGAGTTTAGGAATGAACCCTAAAAACAGATGAAATAGCTCTCCAAATCGTCGTTCTTGAAAACCCAGAAAAAGAATAATTAATAAAAAACAACTGAGTCTATTTATAATTAAGTCGAAATGGCCAAAATTGGTAAGTAAGGGGGCGACGCAGAGCTGCTGTTCAGATTCGTTTTATGGCAATCAACTCATCTCCGTGACACGGCTACTCCACAGACCACTCTGTCTCAAATACTACTTCACGACCAAAATTAAAAATCCCTCTCCGCATACGGACCCTTATGTTTCCATTTCAAATACTCGATTGATAGTAAAATCCCTCTCCGCGACGCGTAGAGGATATGAATCCTTCTTGATCTATATTTCTTCATTATTTTCAGCTTGGATCTGTTCATATTTCCCAACGCCTGTTTTAGTGCTTGTTCCTTCATTTAACTCACCTACACAACTAATCAAGTTGGACTTGACACGACTATAAATTAACTTAAAACGATTCCAAACTTGGTTTGAATGCAGGTATTATTTGGTTCCTAGGCATATAAATATGCCTAAGAACACTACCCCACACTTAGAGTTTTGTTCGTCCTCGAACAACTTTCTAACTAATCCTAGACCTAGACTCCCTACTCTGGTATTTGTGCATCTGCCACTTCCTTTTTATGGATCTTTAATCAGTTCAAACAAGCATGTTCTCACTCAGAATAGGCCTTGCCCACTTTTCATACATCATACAACTCAAGTACTGACTCGACAACTTTTTGCAACCAACACATTCAATTTCATGTGCACCATTACTTATCACCTATATTTCATACAATAAGTGTCCCTCACTTAAAAGAATAGTCCGCACACTCAACTCATCAAATAGAATATAGTTTAAGGACATTACAAACATAACACGCTCTCACTCAACAAATACATCATACATGCTTGCATTGAGAACCATAAGCTTGCCCATAATGTACATCTCCACTAATTAAGCATGCTTTGTCCAGAATCAAATGGGACTTTACAGGTTGTAATGTAAGCTTGAGACTTTTTCTTTCCTTTGGTCCCCCTTTCTGCATATTTTCCCACTAGTACTTCCAACCTCTCCCTTATTTTCTACACATCCCCTTATATATATATATATTGACACTTAACAATAGCCACCCTCAACTTATAGATTTCTCTCGAGTTGAGGAGCACATTGTCCTCGTAAGGACCAGGGCCATTATTAAGGTACGCTTCGAGACATCCACCTTCAACTTAGGCTTTCAACCTTAGTCGAAGTGCACAATGTCCAAAGGACCAGGGCCAATCACAAATTTAGGAACTTATGGGGAATCATTTTTCTACCTCTTTCCTTTCTTCCCCACAAAACCAAGCATTTCCACCCTATTTACTCTTACCTCTGTTTTTCACTTTTTCATCTTAACATAGTATATTAGGGATTAATTTAGGATCAAAACTGACGGTATCAATAAAAGGGATTCGGCTCAATTAAGTAGGTTAGAACAAAATCAAGGCTAAAAGGCTTAACGGGATTATACTAGGGATATTTTATCTAAGAAGGCTAACATTTACCATACAAATCAAAGAAAGTCGATTATCATCTGCTAAACAAAACAACACCCTTTATTTCGCTTCAATAACATGTCAGGCAAGTTCTATACTAAAATGCATTACATGGATACAACAATAACTCACCGCTCATGGCACACGTTCTAATCAAGATGGATTAGTCACATGCAACATAATCAGTTGATGTCAAAGGTTCTATTTAAGCATAAGTTGTAATTATTAAAGTCAAATACAAGAGTTCAAATGCATTCATATATCAATTTCCCAACATGCTTTCATACAATATCCTTACGAAATTTCAAGCTTCAACACATACCAAACCTAAGACTCAATAATGAAATTTTCCCTTAAGACGGTCGACATCCATCTATCATAGGGCAATGCGACTCAACTACGACGACTGACTCGATCCTTAAAAGACAATTTTTTTTTGTATTTTGTATGGTTCAAAGAGATTCTCCTTGGACAAAGAACAAAAAACAACCTCCAAGGAACCCAAATAAAAACATAAAATAAAAGACAGACATATGACACTACTAGTGTTCACTAATATATACAAACCAGAGATAAATTCACCCCCACCCTACACTTAAACATTAGCATTGTCCCCAGTGTGTCACAAAATCACAAAAATTAGTATAGAGGTAAGGTGAATCACTCCCTGATCAGTCCTGCATAACATCTCCCCCGTCAGCCTCATCACCGGCCTGAGCAGGGTCAACCCGATTATCAGAATCGGAGTCCACGTCCGAGCCAGCGCAAAACCTATCCTCATCGGTCGGTATTTCATAGTCCATCGACTCATGAAAAGCAGGACCAATAACAAATAGGGCCTTAACATGTGCATTCAGGGGGTATCTTCTTTCTACTTCGCTTAATTGCATGTCAGTCGATGGCCGGTAGCCATTTTGGTGGCGCAACATATCAAGCTTATACATCCGGGCCATAATCTGCACATCACGTCTATGACGATCCATGGTAGTGAGTGTTGGGCCGAACTCATTGTCGGGCCCCTTAGTCTTCGTGATAACTATCGGCGTTGGGAACAGTGGTGCCATATAATCTAAGCTCTCCTCCGGGACACCTGCAGCATGACAAATGCTAGTGATGATACCACCAAATGCGTACATGCTCCCTTTATGCACTCGGGCCTTTATCATGGACGATTTCAACACAGCCCCGATATTCAACTCTGTGGGCGTCATCAAAACGTAGACCAAACATACTCTATCCCGGGTGATGTTCGTGTAATGCAGCCTCGGTATCAAATAATACATCATAATTTTAAGCCAGACTCGAGGCTCCCTGAGCATGTGCGCATAATGAAGAGATTGGTGACATCTATTCGCGCTGTACTTAGTTCATTGCACCATGGACTGGGGGCCACAAAATGTGTGTAGAATGGCCCGGTAAGGTGGGCAAATGTTCATCCCTATGAGCACCAGTGGATCGGCCTCCGGTGACATACCAACTATGTCATTCAGAACCGCTGGAGTGAGAGTCACACCCATTCCCCGCACTTTTACAAAATGGGATCTCAATTTTGTCGCCAATTAGTGTAGAACTGTCGAACCATGTGAAAGTTGCACTCACTTGTCTCCGCAAAAATTCACTCTATTGCAAGCTCTTTGATACGCCTCAGGATTCTGGGAAACTCTCGTGCCAAGCTATCAGTGTCAATACACACATCAGAGAAATATCTAGCCTCGATGTGCTTCTTCCACCACAGTTTCCCTTCCTTGACCACGATTCGCAACCCGAACCGCCTAGTTTGACCCTTGGGTACTGCAGGTGTGGGAGGTACATTCCCCCAGTGCAAACACACTTCCTCTGGATCGAGGTTGCAACTTTTTTTCCTGGTCGTTGGGTGCCTGACATGATTGCCTGCAAACAAAATACAATTCAACCTAAGCAAATTACAGGACAGTGATAAACATGGGTGGTGTGCAAACACCACCCCACACTTATTTCAGAGCATTATCTAGCCTAGGTACTTAGACTTCCCAAAGGAGGACACACACAAACCAACAACAGAACAACATACTACCCCTTCAAATGTCTCATGGAAGCACCAAATTAGTAATCAAGTGCAACAACTTCCATTCAAGGTTCCAGATGGCACAACTCACAACTTCATAATATGAGATACTATTAGTGCTACTCAAGAATTCACACAACCAAACTAGATCCATGATTCATGTAATAGCAACAAAGGTAATTTCTACTCAAGAATTCAAAATACTACATAAAATCCATGAAACAAACAATTTGATTTAGTCCACTAAATCGAATCCAGCACATACTTTGTTCATCTAAGCAAACTTTACCCAAAAAAACCCGCATAAAATCAACAATAGGCGATTTCTACTCAAGAATTCGAAAGCCCCATTCCAAAGAAACCCACACCACTTCCTTCCGCTACAACTCACACCTTCTACCTCCCATTAACAAATGTCAACCAATTAATTGCATCAACCCATGTCATCAATCATCAATTAAGCAAAAGGAGAACATAAAACGTACCTATGAGATTGAAGAAGATGAGTTGGGTGATGAATAGGCGAAATCCAGTCCGATTTTCCAATAGAATCCAAAAATATCGCAAGGGAGAAGGGGATGGGGAAACTTGTGCGCAATAGGAGAAAGGAATTTTGGGAGAAATAGGGGTTTGGGGACGGACATTTGGGGTTTAAAAGAGACTTGGGTCAGGTCTTTGGTAAAGGAAATGGGTAAAACTCATTTGTTTTAATGAAAATCGAATATTACTCATCTGGTCCACGACGCGGCTGTGCTACGGACACTTCTGCCACGCAAAATTAATTAAGTCCCAATGGAATAAAAATTTGTCGCCAAGCTCCACGACGCGGACGCGTCACGGAGTCTTCTGCCTCTCGAAAATACTTAAATTCCCCACAAAGTCAAATTTTGAGTTCCCCTCCGTGATGCGGCTCCCTTACGAAGCTTTCTTATTTTTGATGAAAAAATTACGTCTCGTCGAACCAAAAATCCAGGCAGTGTTCGCGACACATGCACGTTACGGAGGGTTCTGCCTCGCCCTGGAAAATTAATTCCTATCGAGGTGAAAATTACCCCAGCTCTGCGACGCGCACAGGGTGTCAATTCTTATTTCTTGCACATTTGAAGCACAACACCCATTAGTGAAAACACGATGGGTTGCCTCCCATCCAGTGCCTAGATTTATAATTCTGATGACTTCCTCCATGTTGTGCATTTCCTACAAAATTTACAAAATCCATATTCGCACCACATACCTCTCCATTATGATCTCCTCCGCAAATTTCACACCAAGTGGGTGGTTATTAGACTGGATTCACCTGAGATGGTTGTTGTCCCAGCGAGAGGTTGTTGAAGTGAGTGTTCATCATGTTTTACATTGCAGCAATTTGTGCAGTTAATGAAGTCACTGCATCTACCTCCAAGATTCCAGCAATTTTCTGTATCACAAGTTTAGCTCATCCTCCATTCCACTCGGGGTTCCCTTGTGAAATCCTATTAAGCAAGGTAAACAACTCAACATAAGTCTTTTCCAAAGCCTTTCCACCTGCAGCTGAATCAAGTAAAATCTTGGTGTTAGGCTCCAATCCTTCAATGAAGGTATGGACCAATACCTCGTTAGCTTGATGATGGTGCGGGCAGCTCAATAACATCGATTTGAACCTGTCCCAATCCTGGTACAAGTTCTCTCCTCCTTTCTGTCGGAAACTCAATATGTCACTCCTTAACTTAGCTGTTTTCCCAGATGGGAAAAATATAATAAGGAATTTTTGTGCAAGATAGCCCTATGAGGTAATGGAATTAGCAGGCTCAGAATTCAACCATTGTTTTCTTCCCCTAGCAGAGATAAGGGAAATAGCGTGAGACTCACATAATCTATGTTCACTCCAGCTGGAGTGTAAGTATCACTGATCTCAAGGAAATTCTGGATATGAACTTGTGGATCCTTGCGTGATAAATCAGTGAACTGTCCGTTAGTGTGCAAAAGTTGCACCATACTCTGCTTCAGTTCAAATCTTCCACCAGCTTCAAGTTTCTAAATGCATGAAGTCACATTGGTGGTAGATGGGATTGCCACGTCTCTTACTTTCATCTCAACCATTAGTACATGTTTTTCTTGCTCCACTCTTGCTACATGAGTTGTTGGTTCACTAGCAACAAGAGGGACTGGGTAAGTGAGTCGTCTTTGCCTTCTCCGGTAATGACCGAATGTTTTCGGTTCAGCTAAAGGCTCTACCAAGTCTTGATCATCTTCCAGTTTGAGAATTCAACACAACCTACCAAATGTTTTGCTACGATCAAGTTATCAACACGTGTTTTTTAACTTCAGAAATTAGACAAATCAAATGCTTTCTAATTCTAAAGTCCCTTGCAGCGGGGCACAAAACTTATTGCGCCAATCGCACATGCAAGTGTACGTGGTCGTTCAAGTATTAAAGTAGTTCTTATTAAGAGTCAGGTATCGTACCCACAGAGACTCACGATTAGAATGATTTGATTTTTCCAATACTTTCAGTTAAACACCAGTGTTATCAAGGTTACAAGATTTGTTGATTTTATAATCTAAAATTTAAGTAAAATCTAAACAAAAGTGATTCAATTTCTAAGGGTTTAAACAATGATTGGGTGAAGTCTAGGGTTGTAGCTCACATAATGAATCATGCACATTATCTTATAAAATGGATATTCATCAACTATCGAATAAATGATTACAGGATTAAATGTATGATTATGGTCTCCCGACCTCTAATTGCTACAATAAATGGCAACCTAACTACATCGTTGAGCAGGGATAGTTGGACCAATTACCGAGCATTATGATTTCTTCCTATATAATGACCAAGCAAAGTCTCTAGGTATATCCCTATCCTACATACAAATTAACTCTAATTCTTAAGAGAAAATCATGCTCCTCATGCCCCACGTTCTATCCTCTTATTTCTCTCTTGAGTTCAATTCAGACAAGATGTTTATTTCAATGGTGATCAGGCACAAAATACAAAAAATAAGTACACAAGAGTGATTCATATGATAGTTAATGTCAATCCATAAAACTTCAATTATGTACAATCATTTTGTAGCCATAGCCCTAGAATTAGAGATATTAGCTACTCATAATAGGAATTTCTATCAAGCAAAGTTTAAATATCATAAATAGATCAAAAGTAGAAGAGTTTAGGACTAAACCCTAAAAACAGATGAAATAGCTCTCCAAATAATCATTCTTGAAAACCCAAAAAAAGAATAGTTTATAAATAAAAATTGAGTCTATTTATACTTAAGTTGAAACATCTAAAACTGGCAAGTAGGAGCGCAACGCGGAGTTGCTATTTGATTTTTTTTATGGCAGTCAACTCTTCTCCGCAACTCAGCCACTCCACAGACCACTCTATCTCAAATACTACTTCACGACCAAAATGAAAAATCCCTCTCCGCGATGCAGAGAGGCTACAGACCTTTCTGTTTCCATTTCAAATACTTGATTGATAATAAAATCCCTCTCCGCGACGACGAAGAGGATACAAATCCTTCTTGATCTTCATTTCTTCATTCTTTTCAACTTGGATTTGTTCATGTTTCCCAACGCCTGTTTTAGCGCTCGTTCCTTCATTTAACTCACCTACACAGCTAATCATTTTGGTTAGTATAAATGCATTCAAAAGACCTGACACTACTATAAATTAACATAAAACGATTCCAAACTTGGCTTGAATGCGGACATTATTTGGTTCCTAGGCATATAAAATATGCCTAAGATCAACGACTACATTGATCTTTGCCCTGCCTATGGAAGGTAAGAATTTTACTATTTATTGTGATGCATCTTATTCTGCATTAGGTGCAGTGCTAATGCAGGAGCGAACTAATTGCCTATGCTTTAAAGCAATTGAAAGTACATGGATATAACTACCCCACTCATGATTTAGAGTTGGTTGCATTTGTAATTGCATTGAAGCAGTGGAGGCATTATCTATATGGGGTCAAGTGTGAAGTGTATACAGATCATCACAGTATACAATATGTTTTTTACTTAGAAAGACTTGAATTTGAGGAAGAGGAGGTGGATGGAGTTGCTAAAAAACTATGATGTTACTATTCTTTATCATCCTGGAAAAACATATGTTTTGGTTGATGCCTTGCGTAGAAAAATAGGGAGCATAAGTAGTTTAGCCCATTTACGGGTTTCTAGATGCCCATTGGCTAGAGAGGTTCAAACTTTGGCTAATGACGTTATGAGGCTGGAAGTAACTGAGGAAAGAGGATTCTTGGCTTGTGTGGAGGCAAGATCTTCTTTTCTTGAAAGGATTAAAGAAAAACAATTTTATGATGAGAAGCTGAGCTAGATTCGTGATATGGTTTTGCAAGGAGAGACCAAGGAGGTTGTAATTGATGAGGAAGATGTGTTTTGGATTAAGGGGAGGGTGTGTGTGCCTCGTATTGATGATTTGACTATAACTAATCTTGTAGAGGCTTACAATTTGAGCTACTATAAACATCTTCCTGCAACCAAGATGTATTGTGATCTTAGACAATATTACTGCAGGAATAGAATGAAGCATGACATGGTTGACTTTGTTGCCCAATGTATGAATTGTCAACATGTAAATTACAAGAATAGAGGCCTAGAAGAATACTTCAGAGAATACCTATTTCTGAATGAAAATGGGAAAGACCTGCAATGGACTTTGTGGTTGGTCTTCCAAAGACATTGGATAAGTTTGATTCGATATGGGTGATTTTTTACTGGTTGACTAAATTTGTGGGCTTCATTCTGGTCAGGGTGACTTATAATGTTGAGAAGTTAGTCAAACTCTATATCTACAAGTTTGTTCAATTACATGGAGTTTCGATTTACATATCAGATAGAGTTACACAGTTTACTTCTAACTTTTGGAGGACCTTGCAGGCTGAATTAGGTACTAAATTGGATCTTAGTACCACATTTCTCCCTCAGGCATGAGAAAACAATTCAAGTGCGGAAGGATATGCTTCATGTGTGCTTGATAGATTTTGGTGGTCATTGGGATTAGTCTTACCCCTGACAAACTCTTTGTACAACAATATCTATCACTCAAATATTGATATGGCCCCATTTAAGGCATTATATGGGAAGATATGTAGGTTTGCTATTAGTTAGTTTGTTGCATTTGAGGTGAGACCTTAGGGTACTGGTCTATTGAGAAAATTGTTAGAGAAGGTGAAATTCATTCAAGAGAAGCTTCTAGCATCTCAGAGCAGACAAAAGAAGTATGCAGATAGAAAGGTCAAGGACTTGGAGTTTATGGAGATAAAGCAAGTGTTGTTGAAGGTTTCACCCATGAAGGGTGTGATGAGGTTTGGTAAGTGAGGTAAGCTTAGTACTCTGAAGTATATTTTGTCGTTTGAAGTTCTTAAGCAAGTTGGAGAAATGACCTATGAATTGGCTTTTCCTCTAAGGTAGTCAGGAGTGCACCATATGTTTCATGTGTCTATGTTAAAGAAATATCATGGTGATGGAAATTACATTATTCGTTGAAATTCAGTCTTGGTTGATGAGAATTTGTCTTATGAGGAGGAGCCTGTAGCTATTATAGATAGGGAGGTCCACAAGTTGAGATCAAAAGAGATTGCAGTTGTAAAGGTCCAATGGAAGAAGCCACTTGGGAGAATGAGGATGATATGCACGAAAGATATCCACACCTTTTTTTATTGATTCAGGTACCCTTTCTTACCCTCGCCTTCTTTGATCGTTCGAGGATGAACGATGAGTAAATTGGTATATGATGTAACGACCCGTTAGACCTATTTGATCACTAGAATTGTTTTGACTCTTTCCGTAAATTTTAAATCAGAATCTTGAACTATTCGCTTAAATACGGTTATTTAGCTGGAAGGTATTTATTAAATAATTATTTTCTTATTAGTTGGTAGTTAATGGGCCAAGTCCATAATTTATTTAATACCCTTACCACATGGCCCATGTGTAGGGAAAAAATAGTGGAATTTAATAGTTATTTATTTGGTAGTTCACAATTATTGCCCTAAATAATTAAAAACAAATTGAGAAGATGACTTACCTGTAGAAAACGAGAGCAACCGCAAGTCTTGCTCAAGTAAAACTACTGTTGGAGTTTAATGTTGGGTTTGGTATGCTAATTTGTAAGAGAGAGGACAACCTGTAGAAAACGAGAGCAGCCGCAAGTCTTGCTCAAGTAAAACGTAATTTTAGTTTGAATCTATGGAGGAAAGGGTGAGTCCTATTGGTTACTTTTGATAAGGTTTAGTCCCTCCCTATTTACTAATGATTGAAAGATGAGAGTGGTGGGTTGAAAATAAATTGAAATTGGAAAGATGCACATTGTTAGTTATGGTGCAGTTATTAAGAGTTTAACATAATTGTCGCCACTGGTTCGTAACTAATTTGCTTCTATTTTTAATTAGTATAATTTTGTTATTATATTATAAACTAAGTTTGATATATTGAGATATATAATTAAATATTAGGTGTATTGTATTATATGAATACCATTGAATTTATGGAAATTTGAGGATTTGAGACGTAATCGTAAGTTTGAAAATTAGGAGCATATGAGACTTTATATAGTAGCTGGTATCAAAATTTTGGAATTTGATTATAGATTTGGGTATGTTTTTGAGTCTAGGCTAGATATATAGTAATATGGATATCTACAGACATTGGACAAAAGGAAAAGCATTGGGGAATTAGCTTACTTGACTTTTATTTTTCGGTTGAGGTAGGTTATAGTCTGTTCTATGTGACAGAGAAAATCCTAATAGTTATTAAAAGTAATTGACGTGATATTGTGAAATTTTCTATGTACTTAATTGTTATGGTTAACACTTAGGAGAAGATTTCCCCCTTTCCATTCTAAGATAGGTTCATTCCGTACCTTGAATGTGACCAATCGAGTCTTACAATCTATGGAAGCACAACGCGAATGAAGAAAATCCATCCAAAGAATAACATCAAATCTAACATGTCAAGATCAACATTAGTGTCTCTATGAGAAATAAAAATAGGGTTCTTGATAAACTCGTTTAGCAACAATAGAATCACAACAGGTCTAGAGACAGTAAAGGGATTAGAAAAGATTTTAGGACCAACATCAATCCCATGGCCACATAAGGAGTAACAAATTACAATGTAGAAACCGAATCAAGCAAAGAATATAAACCAAGATAAAGACTTACCCATCACAGCATCCAGAGAACCCTCATGTTCCTGTTGAGTCTGAAGACCATAAAACCTATTCAGACAAGGAGAACCCAAACTAAAACCACTAGGATGAGCATCTCTACCATCTCTTCCCTTATTAGCAAGCAATGGGCAATCTCTCATCTTATGGCCACTCTTCCCACGACCAAAGCAAACATCCTTAATGACTAAATATTTTCCTAAGTGACTCTTGCCACAGTTTTGATGAGCTGGAATAGAATATCGATTCCCACCACCTCCTTGAGTCTTAGGGTTAGAGTGTGTTAGACATTCTACCCTTGTTGAACTTTGAAACTGAAACATTAGAAGAACCTTGACTGGAGAAATTTTATCGGAACTGAGGATGACTAAGTCCACCAGACCTAGACTAAGAAAAGTCACCATCACTAGTCCTTGTCCTCTTTGACTCCCTAGATTTTTCTTTTAGCTTTTCTTCTTTAATTTGTTGGGCATGTATCATCAAACGAGAGATATCGATCTCTTAATCAACATGGTCGTACGACACTCTCTTGACTACCATTTCTAACTCACCCGACACAAACTTACTCATCCTTATCCTAGAGCTGGCAACCTAGTCGGGGCATACTTAGCTAATTAAGTAAACTTCAAAACATAGTTTTTCACACTCATGTTCCCTTGATGAAGATTAATGAACTCAAGTAACTTTGCCTTTCTCATCTCAATGGGAAAAATGATCAAGAAAATCCCATTTGAATTTCTCCGAATCAAGAGGACCTGCATCAATAACCCTTTTTTCCTTCCATTGGTTGAACCAAACTTGAACAACGCCCTTGAGTTGATAAACAGCCAATTTTGTCTTCTCTTCCATTGAAACTCCCATAATTTCAACTATCTTATAAATCTCATCAATGAACTCTTGAGGATCCTCAACTTTCGACCCATGAAACTCTGGGGGATTCATTATAGTGAAGTCTCATACCCTTATTATCATCGTACCAACAATTGAGTTCACATGAGAAATGACCTCTCTATTAGCTTGGGTCATAATAGCTTGAGCCAATACATGAAAAACCACTCAAAATTCAGCATGAGTCACTTGCTCGGCCAAAAGATCGATCGATACTTGAGGAACATCGGGCTCTTCATTTCTTATTATGTTAGCTTTTTGAAGAGGCATATCCTGAAAAGCATCGGACAAAAGTTAGGAGAAAGACCTATATATAGATAAACTCCATGGAACGAACTTTAGAGTAGTGAAAAAAGTGAAGTTTCCTAAACATCTTGTAGCCTTCTATTCATAAATGTGACGAGCCTCACATTTATGAACAAGACTCTACTAGATGCGGCTTGTCAGACATCCCCCTAGATGTGACATGTTGAATAGGATCCTGAGATACCCTAAACAAGCTACTTGACATAAGCATGACTTAATAATAATACAACTCAAGAGATATAACACATATAAGTCTCAAATCATAAGATGACATAAAAGATACCAACATAGTACTTAAGAAATATGTGGAATACTGCTAAGTCTGACACAAGCCTTTTTACAACATAAGAGTGGTTGGGATTTAATTCATACACCACATAGAAGACTGAAACTGAAAATACAATGAAAGCAATAAAAGTGTCCATGTCTTTTCCCTCAAAGCATGAGGAATCACCTACTCAATGATCAAGATGAGAAATCTTGATCTTAGCATGTCCATGAAGGAGAAGTGTCAGACCCTATATTATAAGATAATAGAGGTGCAAGTATGCATTAGTACATTGAATGTACTAAGTATGGAAAATGCATAAAAACATAGGCATGTCAGTGGGGGAACCTAAAACATAATATGTATGACCAAGTAAAACATAGTAAAAGCCTTTAAAGAATACTTGAGTCATAATCAAGGTAAATTCTTACTTAAAATCAATTGAGAAACCTTCATAAAAACCTTTTGAAGAAACATAATTCATTTGTGGGATATTTACCGTTAACCAACAATAAGACCATGTGAGTTATACCATGGAATTCGACATGAATCTCATACCGAAAAGAGGAATCTACTTGCCAAGGTAGACTCTGTCCCATTCATTCATAATTGTTATTATGGATCTACTAGCTAGGTCATTTAAGACAATTCTACGGGGACACGTAGTTTGAGAAAAGTAAATTGCTTCTAGAGACCCGACCTCTACTAACGAGAGAGTCTTCATCTCAAAGTCCTCTTGGTGCTAAGTAAATCCCAATGGAAAAGACATAATCATATTCATATCAAAATATTTGTAAAGAAACAATTAGACTACCAATCCAATCATAATTCATCGTAGAATAGCTCCTTTCAAACCATGATTCCATAAGCTTCTTCATAATAAACACTTACTTGTCTAAGTATCTAAATCATGCTTTCATTCATATGTAAGAAAACCTTTCACAAATCATACATATCTAGAAAATATCCATAGTTCATAAATCATCATTTTTATAAACATGCATAGCTTTCATAATCATAATCCATAGGTTCATAAGCATAATGCATAGTTCATATTCATAGGCACGAGTCCATATGAAATCAATTAAAAATTATGTGACTGAATCAAATCATACATAATAAGATTTGAAAATAAATAGGACCCATGGAGATTTACAAGAAACCCTAAGAGAATTGGGTGAAATTGAATTGGATATTGAGATTCTTTTGGGACCCAACGGATGAAAGAAATTCATTGGTGAATTCCCGCATACCTTGATAATCAAAACCCTAAGAATGCAAAGAGAATGTGACCTTGAAGCTTGAAACCCTAGTTCTTCACCTTGAAGCTTGAGAGAGAATTTTGGAGAAGAAGACTTGAGAGTTTTAGGAGATTTTGAGTTAATGAGAGAAATTAGGCTTAGTTTAATGAGTAAAAACGGTTATAGGGTATTTATAGGGAAACAAATGACGTAGTTTAGGGGTTAATTGGGTAGGAAAAGATCAAAGCACCCTTAATTAAAATTGTCGAGCAGGTCAATGATTTGGACCTACAATTCGTAGGTCTTTCTACGGACTGTTCTGGTAAACCATAGAACATGTTACTATGGCTTAAAAATTCATTTAACTTCCACAACCATTCTACGGGTCGTCTTCCATTCTACGATTTGTAGACCTCTTCTGTAGAATCCACCTTTATGTCTAAAATTTTACTAAGTTTGGATCACTTGTACGGAACCCTCCTACGGCTCCTAAAACACCCTATGGCTCGTCCTGCTCACTTGTAGGTCAAACATCAGAGACTTCACATTTCTTAAAACTCAACCCAATCAAACGAGTGCCTTCATAAGGCCCATTTCTACAATCTGTAGGACATCCTATGGTCCGTAGATGGCTTTCGTAGGACATTGCCTCAGTGCCAAAAATGCAACCTTTCCTTTCAATTCGTCTTTCCAATTTCCGAGTTGTTACACTTAAGGAAGCATAGTGAGTACATCAATAAATGTCTCTTCCCTCCCCAATCCCTCAATATTTGAAATCAAGAACACCTCTATCAGTCTCTCACTTAACTGAGCAATGTCAGCCTTAGATTGGCAAGATCAATTACAAACCTTGCCAAATCAGACATTGTCAAATCTCACAATCAATCATTAACTTGGGACTCCATATGTAGCACCCCGTATGCTAGAAAGACCAGATTGCAGAAAATCAAAAGTTGCAGGTGCTACCAACGGGGACCACCCATGGACCGTAGGTGGGGTTTGTGGTTGACCACCTGCAGCCCCTACCCAGAAACCCATAAAATCTAAGCTAAGGGTCGACCCACGTCAGGACCTACGGACCGTAGGTTAGACCACGGTCCATGGTCCAGGCCGTGGTTCAGACCCCCAGATCCCAGTCTCTGAAGCCAATCGATGACAGACTAGAACGTACCGTAGGTCAGTCGACGATCCGTTGGTCAGGCCCATCGTTGGCCCCGATAGCTTTTAAGTAGGGGGGTTGTTTGCTCTTTTCCCTATGTGTTGGACACCTAAACTACGTCGTTTAAACCATAAACTATGTTGTTTTGGTCAGTTTGAGCCTAGTAACTTAATCAGAACTTACCTTAACCAATTCATTCTCAAAGAAATTAATCAAACCAAGCAAAAGAAGAGAGAAAGCATCAACCAAGCCCTCTCCCAGAACGCAACAAGTTTCCCTCAGTTTCAGCCCCCAAATTGGAAGATTTCTCTGTGGAATTCGTCACCAGGTATGTGGGATTTCACTAGATTCTTGATTCCCATCATTATGTTTACACTTAGGGTTTCTAGAACCTCAGATTATTGCAGTGATTTAACTGTTAGATTAATCCTAATAAGAATATTTCATTTTCATTACTACGTTACTTAATTCTCGCATGAAATTCAGAACCCTAGTTATGTAGAGTCGTTTAGTGCATGAATTAAACTTGCTATGTCAGTTTATGCAGATATATATGCATCATTTTTCAAATGCTTCATTATCAGTACTTAATGTTGCATTTTCAGTTAGCATGTCAAGCTTTCGAGCTATCCAGTTTATGTCAATAATGTTATATTTCATACATTTTATTAGGAGTAGGCTTAAGACCGAGTTGGACTAGGTTTTGTAGCCCTCATAGTCCCAGAACTACGTGCCCCCATAGGCTAAGTCCTCTATGTGGGCATCAGATTTAGTAATAACACCAGTAATGCCTTTATACCCTTGGCAAGGTATATTGGGTCCTCTCGATGGGGCGTATACATCAGACTCCACGTATAGCTCATGTGATTTTATGTCGGTTATTAATAGCTCCCACAGTCAGATTCTAGTGCATTGACCAGGTTATCACTTACAATTCAGTATTCAGTTTCAATATGCTATGAACTTGGTCATTGCATTCATTTTAGTTCATATTCAGCATAGTTAGTATATTCTTCATGTTCATCTTATATCATTGATCAGTATGCTTTATTTCAGCTATGTATATGTTGTTAAGCTTTATCCTATCTTGCATGCTCAGTACCCCTCAAGTACTGACGCATACTCTACGCTACATCTTCTCGTGATATAGTTTCAGGTCCTTAGCGTTCAGATCACACATAGATTGGTTCTCGATCTCCAGTTCAGCAGTATGAATGTTGAGTCCTCATTCTTCAAGGACGATTGATATGTTTTCTATTCAGTCTTTCCTTTTTAGTTTCGGTGTTGCTATAGTTAGCTGGAGGCATGTCCCACATCTCTAGTCAACTAGAGGCTTTTATTCAAACATAGTTAGAATTAGTTCTAGTATTTTGAGTTATAACCTAGTATTATAAACTCTTATTCAGTATGTTATTCAAACAGTATTGTGCATTCCCCACTTCAGTCATATTATAGTTTTTAGCTTCCGCATAGTATTTCTCATGTCATTTTATCTTAGTATGCTATGATATGCCAACTTAGGGTTAGCTTGGAGTCACTCGTGATTCTAGGTCTCGTGTTTACGTCCAGGGGGTTGCCTCGGGGTGTGACACTATATCATCCGTCCGGGCATGTAAGTCTTTATGCGACCCCAATGCCTCTGTGATGGCTCTATCAACAAACAGACCTAGTTATTCAACAAGTAACTTCCTCTGTTTCTTATATTGATCCTCCCTCTTTACCAATCTTATGAAATTTATCAATGTAAGAGCATATGGTGAGAGCTGTGATAATGATAAAGTAGTCTCAATAAACTCAGTAGACTCTACACCATGTGCTCCCATTGCCTCTAATGTAGAGGATGTAAAAGTCGGTATATTAGTGCTAATGGATGTCATAGGACGCTTTCCAACACTGGCTACTACATATGCACCTATACCAAATACCTGTGGAACTAGTTTGTGAAACTCACATCTCAAGTCTCGACTCATCCCTCATCTTCTCAATGTCGAACCTCTTAGTTACTACCGTTTTGACAGTCCATCGGTCAGGCCCGTCGTTGGCTTCAGCAACTTTTAAGTCGGGGGTCGTTTGGTCTTTTCCCTATGTATTGGACACCTAAACTACATTGTTTAACCCCCTAAACTATGTCGTTTTGGTCAATTTGAGCCTAGTTACTTAATGAGAACTTACTGTAACCATTCATTCTCAAAGAAATCAATCAAACCAAGCAAAAGAAGAGATAAATCACCAACCAAGCCTTTTCCAAGAAAGCAACATGTTTTCCTCAGTTCCAGCCCTGAAATTGAAAGATTTCTCTGTGGAATTCGTCACCAGGTATGTGGGATTTCACTAGTGGATTCCTTTCGCCCATTAGGTCCCTAGAGTTCAGTCAGATTCTTGATTCCCTTCATTATGTTTACACTTAGGGTTTCTAGAACTTCATATTATTGCTGATATTTAACTGTTAGTTTAATCCTGATCAGAATATTTCATTTTCGTACCTACGTTACTTAGTTCTCGCATGAAATTTAGAACCCTAGTTGCGTAGATTCGTTTAGTTCATGAATTACACTTCCTAGGTTAGTTTATACATATATACATGCATTAGTTTTCAAATGTTTCATTATCAATACTTAATGTTGCATTTTAAGTTAGCATGTTAAACTTTCGAGCTATCCAGTTTATTTCAGTTGTGTTGTATTTCATATATTCTATTGGAGTAGGCTTAATATCGAGTTGGACTAGGGTCAGTCACCCTCATAGTCCCAGAACTACGTGCCCTCGTAGGTTAAGTCCCCTCTATGGGCATCAGATTTAGTGATCACGCCAGTCATGCCTTTATACCCCTGGCAAGGTATATTGGGTCCTCTCGATGGGGTGTATACATCGGACTCCACATTTAGCTCACGTGGTTTTATGTCGATTATTAATAGCTCCCATAGCTAGATTCTAGTGCCTTTACCAAGTTATCAATTATAGTTGAGTATTCAGTTTCAGTATGTTATGAACTTGGTCATTGCATTCAGTTTAGTTCATATTCAACATGGTTAGTATATTCTTCATATTCATCTTATATCATTGATCAGTATGCTTTATTTCAGTTATGTATATGTTGTTCATCTTTATCCTATCATGCATACTCAATACCCTTCAAGTACTGACGCATACTCTGTGCTACATCTTCTCGTGATGTAGGTTCAGCTCCTCAGTGTTCAGATCACGCATAGATCGGTTCCCGATCTCCATTTCAGCAGTACTAGTGGTGAGTCCTCATTCTTCTAGGATGATTGACATGTTTCCTATTCAGTCTTTCCTTTTTTAGTTTTAGTGTAGCTAGAGTTAGTTGGGGGCATGTCCCAGTATCTCTAGTCAGTTAGAAGATTTTAGTCAGACATAGTTAGAATAAGTTCTACTATTTTGTGTTATAACCTAGTATTGTAAACTTTTATTAAGTATGTTATTCAGATAGTATTGGGTATTCCCCACTTCAGTCATATTATGGTTTTTAGCTTCCGCATAGTATTTCTCATGTCATTTTATCTTAGTATGTTATGATATGCCAACTCAGTGTTAGCTTGGGGTCACTCGTGATCCTAGGTCTTGTGTTTACATCCAGGGGGTAGCCCCGAGGCGTGACGAACTTTGTATCAGAGCACTAGGTTTAAGAGTCCTAGAATATCTAAAAAGTTGCGCTAAGTAGAGTCCCTTTCATGAGTGTGAAGCGTGCCACACCAAATCATGAGTTTTCGATTGTAGAATTTCAGAATGCTATTCAGCTTTTGGTCCAGAGTGTAGCCAACCAGAACAATCAGCAGGTTCCAGTTCCTGTAAATGCTCATGGTAGATCAGTGGCAGCTAGGGTCCATGATTTTGTTAGGATGAATCCACCTAAGTTTCTACGGTCGGAAGTTAGTGAGGATCCCAGAATTTTATTGATAAGGTCAAAAAGATCTTTGGAGTGATGCAAGCAACTAGAAATGATAGAGTGGAGTTGGCGTCCTACCAGCTCAAGGATGTAGCTCACATTTAGTTCACTCAATGGAAGGAAAACAGGGGTGAGAATGCAGCTCCTGTGACTTGGGAGTGTTTTACTGGAGCTTTTCTGGACAGGTTCTTTCCAAGAGAGTTGAGAGAGGCAAAAGCTCAGGATTCATGAATTTGAGGCAAGGTTCTATAGCAGTCCAAGAGTACGGACTCAAGTGCACCCAGCTCTCCATGTATTCTCCACATGTGGTTGCCGATCCCAGGGCATAGATAAGTAAGTTCCTTTTTAGAGTATCTGACTTGGTGAAGACAAAGTGACGAAACACAATGTTGTTGGAGGACATAAACATCTCTAGTCTCATGGCTCATGCTCAGCAGGTTGAGGAAGACAAGCTTAGAGAACTAGCTAAGGACAACAAGAAGGATAGGACAGGAAACAAAGACAACTCTCAGCAGAAATCGTGTGGAAATCACTCGCAGTATCAACATAATTCTTCAGCCCCAGCACCTTCATCATCTAGTGCTCTATCCCCCAGCTTTTGACAGGATTAGAAAGGTAGGTCATCAGTCTCTAAGTCTCAAGGGAGTGTTTCAGGTACTAGAACCTACCCAACTTGTCCAAAGTGTTGTAAGAACCATCCGGTCGAGTGTTTTGCAGGGAAGGATGGGTGTTTTGGGTGTGGTCAGACTGTTCACAGGTTGAAGGATTGCCTTTCTTCTAAACAGGGACAATAAGGTTGGTAGAGGGTCTACAGCTTCAGCTGCACCAGCAGGTCGCCCGACTCAGTAGGCTACTACATCTGGTACAGGTGCCAGTAAGCGCAACCATACTTAAGCTGCCTGATTTTGAGTTACCATTTGAGGTACATACTGATGCGTTTGATAAAGCTATTGGAGGCGAGTTAGTGCAGGAAGGTCACCCCGTGGCCTTTGAAAGTCGAAAATTGAATGATGCAGAACAAAGATATTCGACTCATGAAAAGGAAATGGTTGTTGTTATACATTGCTTGCAGGTTTGGAGAGTCTATCTGTTGGGAACTCGATTTGTGGTGCGAACTGACAATGTTGCTAATACATTCTTCAAGACACAGAAAAAGTTGAGTCCAAAACAAACAAGGTGGCAGGAATTTCTAGCAGAATATGACTTCATGTGGGAGCATAAGCCAGGGAAACATAACCAGGTTGCTGATGCATTGAGTCGAAAAGAGGTATTTGCTGTTGTATATTCAATTTCAAAAATTAAAATTGATTTCCTTGATAGAATCAGATTGTGTGCTGCGAACAACTCATAATATATTAAGTGGATGGGTCAAGTGCAAGATGGAACAATGAGACGGTATTGGATCGAGGACGATCTGCTTCATTTTAAAGGGGGGAGAATCGTTGTACCAAATGGTGGCGGACTACACAAAGACTTGATGAAGGAAGCGCATGATACTACATGGGTTGGCCATCCGGGTGTTGAAAGGATGTTAGCTCTGCTGTCCCGTGTTTATTTCTGGCCTTAGACAAATTCGTGAAACTTTTTTCCTGTATTAATATTGATATTAATAAAGGTTGGGAAGAGTTCTCGTTAGTTGGCTGTGTTGTTACTTTGGTTCCTTTGCCTAAATACTACGTTAAGTATTTCTATACTTAGTCAAATTCGTAAGAGTGTAAGGTTGAAGTTTGCAAGAGTTGTAAACTGCCTAGGAGTGGTGTTAAAGAAAAATATCGACCCTCTATCAAAAACTTCAGCCTTACACTCTTACGAATTTGACTTAAGTACAGAAATACTTAACGTAGTTTTTAGGCAAACGAATCAAAGTAACAACACAGCCAACGTACGGGAACTCTTCCCAACCTTTATAAAAATCAATATTAATAAAGAAAAAAGGTTTCACGAATTTGTCTAAGTTCAGAATATCTTCTGTTGCCTTAGACGAATTTCCACCCCTTATAAAATTTTTGCACAATGCAGTTACATCGGCAGTTATATCGGCGGTTACATTTAACATGTGTCTAACACTTGTCCTCACATAGTTCAAACTAAGTTCCAGCACTAAATATTCTAAGAGATGGAATATATTTCGAATTAAAATACAATCTAACACTTAACCGAATTTACAACATTCTAACACTTAGAATATTTCAGCCTACTTTCAACACTTAGAATATTTCAGCTTACTTCCAACACTTAGAATTATTACAGCGTGCTTCCAACACTTAGAATATTTCAGCATGCTTCCAACACTTAGTTTTATTTCAGCTTCTGTCTTGCCAACGTCAAGTCCACAGCCTTGCCTTGCCAAGCCAACACACCGCCTTGTCTTGCCGACGACTCTGCCCACACGTAAGCCTTGTACATCCAAGCTGCCTTGCCAACACCCAAGCACCTTGAATTCTTTTGATGGTCACTTACTCATAGTTGCACAGTTGCACTGTTTTGCCCACATACATGCCAAGACCAATGCCCAAATCCTTGCCATGCATGTACGTCGTTAGCTCAAGTATACTATGGGTCTAACAGACCACCCGCACCACTTGAACTCGATGTCCTCATCGAGACTGTTTTAATATAGTCCTCGATTCGATCATCAAACTGCCATACTTCTTCATGCGTCGCTGAGCCTTGCGCAGGCTGTCTTGTGCCTCAAAACATTTCAAGTTTGTCCCTTGCAACCCTGTACGTTGCTGGACACTTCCCTTGATTCTTAGTCTTGGCAACATCTAATGGTGTCATAGGCTGTTTACCCAAAACGATTTCAAAAGGGCTCATTTCTGTTGAAGATGACTTGTGCAGATTATAACAAAGCTGCGCAGCGTCCAACAAAGCAATCCAGTTCCGTTGACTTGTTGTTACATAATGCCTCAAGTATTCCTCTAGCAAATGATTAATCCTTTCCGTCTGTCCATCAGTTTGTGGGTGATTTGCAGTAGAGAATTTTAACTCAATCCCTATCATATTGAACATTGTTGTCCAAAACCTACCTGTGAACCTTGTACCCCTATCACTCACAATATCCGCTGGAACACCAAAGTACTTGACAACATACTTGTAGAATAATTCAGTAGCAATCTCAGAAGAAAACAAATTAGGTACAACAATGGAAACATAATATTTCAAAAACCTGTCTACCACAACCATAATCGATGCTTTGCCATCTACCTTAGGAAAACCATAAATGAAATCCATGCTTACCGACAACCAAGGCCTTTCAGGAATAGGCAAGGGCTGCAACAAACCAGCTTCCTTCTTACGTTCAGTCTTGTCCATTTGACAAACATGACAAGTCTTCACGTACGCCTCTATATCGTCTTCCATCTTTGGCCAGAAATAAACACGGGACAACAGAGCTAACATCCTTTCAACACCCGGATGACCAGCCCAGGTAGTATCATGCGCTTTCTTCATCAAGTCTTTTCGCAGTCCGCCACCATTTGGTACACCGATTCTCCCTCCTTTAAAATGAAGCAGATCGTCCTCGATCCAATACCGTCTCATTGTTCCATCTTGCACTTGGCCCATCCACTTAATATATAATGCGTCGTTCGCAGCACACCATCTGATTCTATCAAGGAAATAAGTTTTAAGTTTCAAAATTGAATATACATCAGCAAATACCTTTTTTCGACTCAATGCATCAGCAACCTGGTTATGTTTCCCTGGCTTATGCTCCCATATGAAGTCATATTCTGCCAGAAATTCCTGCCACCTTGCTTGTTTTGGACTCAACTTTTTCTGTGTCTTGAAGAATGTATTAGCAACATTGTCAGTCCGCACCACAAATCGAGTTCCCAACAGATAGACTCTCCAAACCTGCAAGCAATGTATAACAACAACCATTTCCTTTTCATGAGTCGAATATCTTTGTTCTGCATCATTCAATTTTCGACTTTCGAAGGCCACGGGGTGACCTTCCTGCACTAACATGCCTCCAATAGCTTTATCAAATGCATCAATATGTACCTCAAATGGTAACTCAAAATCAGGCAGCTTAAGTATAGGTTCAGACGCAATAGCTTCCTTCAAATTTTGAAAAGCTTCTTGACATCGTACTGACCACACCCACTTAACATTTTTCTTCAACAAATCAGTCAAAGTCGCTGCCCTTTTCGAATAACCAGCAATGAACTTTCTATAATAGTTAGTTAACCCAAGAAACGATCTCAAATCCTTCACGCTGCGAGATTCTTACCAATCAACAATGGCTTGCACTTTCTTAGGATCCATCCTAACTTGGTTTTCACTAACAAGATGCCCCAAAAATTTTATCTCTTGTTAAGCAAATTCACACTTTTCCATCTTAACATAAAGCGTATATTTTCTCAATTGAGACAAAACCATACTTAGGTGATTGACATGTTCATCCAATGTTCGACTACAGATTACGGTATCATCAAGATAGACAACCACGAAATCATCAAGATAGTCAAACAACACATTGTTCATTAAGTTGCAAAAGGTAGCCGGAGCATTTGTTAGTCCAAACAACATTATAAGGAATTCATAAGAGCCATATCTAGTTACACAAGTAGTCTTAGGCTCATCGCCTTCAGCTATCCTAACCTGCCAATAGCCTGCCCTAAGGTCAAGCTTTGTGAACCAGGATGCTTTGCTCAGCCTGTCCATCAAATCATGTACCAACGGAACCGGATACTTGTTCTTCACAGTTGCCTTGTTCAATGCCCTATAGTCTACACACATTCTCATCGTCCCATACCGCTTCTTTTGGAATAAAACAGGTGCACCATAGGGAACCTTAGATGGTTGAATCAATCCAGCATCCAACAGATCGTTCAATTGTTTACGCAATTAAGCCAACTCCTTAGGAGCAATACGATAAGGAGCTTGTGCAGGAGAAACAGTACCTGGCAGCAACTCAATTTTATGATCAATATCCCTCCTTGGCAGTAAATTGTTTGGCAATTCAAGTGGCATCACATCAGCAAACTGTTTCAGCAACTCGGCCACACAATCAGGCACTTCTACTGTAACGTCAGGCTTCAATTCGATTAAGGCAACAAGTATAGTTTCATCACCTTTCTTCAACCCTTTGTCGATTGACATAGCAGAAAGCAACATCCCCTTGTCTTTCTTCTTTGCAACTTTGTTGATCTTCCCAAACGAATAAACACCTTTCACAAATCCAACATTGCCCTCATTCATAATCATCATCCCATCTAAGTGTGGAAAAGGAATAAACTGGAATTTTCTCAAAAAATCAATACCAAGTATGTTCTCAAAATCTCCTAACGGCATCACCATTAAGTTATGCTTTCCTACCTGATTCTCAATCGACATAGACACCCCATAAGCCATGCCCACAATGGCTTGTGCCTTAGCATTAACTATTTTGATGTAGGAAGGACTTTTAGTCAACTTAAGTCCTAATTTTGCAGCAATATTAACATCAATAAACGTATGAGTAGCCCCTGTATCAGCCATAGCTATCACACATTTTTCTTTAATTTTCATTTCTATATGAATCAATGAAGCATGTGGATTTGAAGTCTTAGACGCCCCTTCAACATTATTAACCAACGTAATATGATTGAAAGACAAACCTAACGAGTTTACCATAGCAGCCACGACTTCCTCTTCCTCTTCACCCTGATTCAATTTTCCAGCAAGCAAAACGTTCACCCTTTCCCGGTTTGGACAAGATTTAGCCAAATGAGGACCACCACAAGTCCAACAGCCCTTCAAATTTCCATTCTTATTATTTGATTTGTTTTCTTTATTTCCTTCTTTCATTGGTGCCTTCCCTTTATCATTAGCATAATCTTTACGATTCTCCCTTTTCCATTCCCCTTTCTTCTCACCTTTTTTCCTAGATTTTGAAGTAGAAGGAACATCAATAACAGGTCGAGTCGTTCGGAAATCTACTAACGAAAATTGCTCCTGGCAAGTCCTTAACATTCTGTCTCCGAAATTCGTTTTGAGCCTAGCCTTGCATACCCAAAATGAAATTATGTAATTTATTCTCATCAGACATATTTTGTAAGTCTAACATCACAGAGGTAAATTCTTTAATGTAATCCCGCACCGAACCAGTTACCCTCAGTCTCTTCAACTTGTCCCTCGCAAGCCATGAGGCGTTGCTAGGAAGAAATTGATCACGCATTTCTTTCATTAACTTAGACCACGTATCAATTATGGGTCATCCATCACTCACATCATCTGCATTCCGAGTCCTCCACCAAAGTTTAACATCACCAGTCAAGTACATCGTAGTGATATTTAACTTGTCTGCATCAGGCGCTCTTACAGCAGTAAAATATTGTTCCATATCCAGATGAAGTTTTCCAATTCTTTAGCACTCCTTGCGCCACCAAAGGCTTTTGGTTCTGGAATTTTAACCTTAGATGATTCCCCATGAGTTGAACCTAACGCTGCCATAGCCCGACATAATACAACGATCTCTGCATGAAGGTTTTCATTATCCTTCTGAAGTCCCTCCAATTGTAATGTCATTGCCTCACAAAAATTCAAGTTTTCAGCCATGTTTTCGTCTACATCGTTTCTCTGCACACCGATTTCACCTTGAACTTTGTCAGCGTCCAGTCTCAAATTGATAACCTGCGTCAAAAGACCCACCAATGCTGGGTCGTACATCCTTTCGTCAGTGATCCTAACGAAGGCTTTAATTCTGCGCACCATTTTCTGAAGTTTCACGTTTGTCACCATCGTTCAACCGCGCTCTGATACCAATTAAAAGAGGGTCAATTTTTTTCTTTAGCACCACTCCTATGCAGTTTACAACTCTTGCAAACTTCAGCCTTACACTCTTACAAATTTGACCAAGTATAGAAATACTTAACGTAGTTTTTAGGCAAACGAATCAAAGTAACAACACAGCCAATGTACGGGAACTCTTCCCAACCTTTATTAATATCAATATTAATATAGGAAAAAGGTTTCACGAATTTGTCTAAGGCCAGAACATCTTTTGCTGCTCACTAACTCATAGTTGCACAGCTGCACTGCTTTGCCCACATACATGCCAAGACCAATGCCCAAATCGTTGCCATGCCTGCACGTCGTTAGCTCAATTAGAATACGGGTCTAACTGATACCAATTGAAAGAGGGTCGATTTTTTTCTTTAACACCACTCCTAGGCAGTTTACAAAAAAGGAAGCTATTGCGTCTTAAACTATACTTAAGCTGCCTGATTTTGAGTTACCATTTGAGGTACATACTGATGCGTCTGATAAAGCTATTGCAGGCGTGTTAATGCAGGAAGGTCACCCTGTCGCCTTTGAAAGTCGAAAATTGAATGATGTAGAACAAAGATATTCGACTCATGAAAAGGAAATGGTTGTTGTTATACATTGCTTGCAGGTTTGGAGAGTCTATCTGTTGGGAAATAGATTTATGGTGCGGACTGACAATGTTGCTAATACATTCTTCAAGACACAGAAAAAGTTGAGTCCAAAACAAGCAAGGTGGCAGGAATTTCTGGCAGAATATGACTTCATATGGGAGCATAAGCCAGGGAAACATAACCAAGTTGCTGATGCATTGAGTCGAAAAAAGGTATTTGCTGATGTATATTCAATTTTGAAACTTAAAACTTATTTCCTTGATAGAATCAGATGGTGTGCTGCGAACGACGCATTATATATTAAGTGGATGGGCCAAGTGCAAGATGGAACAATGAGACAGTATTGGATCGAGGACGATCTGCTTCATTTTAAAGGAGGGAGAATCGGTGTACCAAATGGTGGCGGACTGCGAAAAGACTTGATGAAGAAAGCGCATGATACTACCTGGGCTGGTCATCCGGGTGTTGAAAGGATGTTAGCTCTGTTGTCCCGTGTTTATTTCTGGCCAAAGATGGAAGACGATATAGAGGCGTACGTGAAGACTTGTCATGTTTGTCAAATGGACAAGACTAAACGTAAGTAGGAAGTTGGTTTGTTGCAGCCCTTGCCTATTCCTGAAAGGCCTTGGTTGTCGGTAAGCATGGATTTCATTTATGGTTTTCCTAAGGTAGATGGCAAAGCATCGATTATGGTTGTGGTAGACAGGTTTTTGAAATATTATGTTTCCATTGTTGTACCTAATTTGTTTTCTTCTGAGATTGCTACTGAATTATTCTATAAGTATGTTGTCAATTACTTTGGTGTTCCAGCTGATATTGTGAGTGCTAGGGATACAAGGTTCACAGGCAAGTTTCGGACAACATTGTTCAATACGATGGGGACTGAGTTAAAATTCTCTACTGCAAATCACCCACAAACTGATGGACAGACGGAAAGGATTAATCATTTGCTAGAGGAATACTTGAGGCACTATGTAACAGCAAGTCAACCAAATTGGGTTGCTTTGTTGGACACTGCACAATTTTGTTATAATCTGCACAAATTGTCTGCAACAGAAATGAGCCCTTTTGAAATCGTTTTGGAAAAACAGCCTATGACACCATTAGATGCTGCCAAGACTAACAATCAAGGGAAGTGTCGAGCAGCGTACAGGGTTTCAAGGGTAAGACTTGAAATGTTTTTTGAGGCACAAGACAGCCTACGCAAGGCTCAGCGGCGCATGAAGAAGTATGCTGATCAACATTGTCGCTCAGTAGAGTTTAATGTGGGTGACAAAGTATTGTTGAAACTTACTCCTCAGATATGGAAACAGATTGTAAGCATGGCAAGACATCAGGGTTTGATTCCTAAATATGATGGTCCATTTGAAGTGGTGAAGAAAGTGGGTGAAGTTGCTTACAGGCTGAACCTGCCAGAAAGGTTGAAGATACATCCCACTTTCCATGTGAGTTTTCTAAAACCTTACTTTGCAGATGTTGATGATCCGGATAGGAACAGATCGAAGAGGGTTCCTCTGTCAATACCTACACAGTTTGATGCTGAAATTGAGAAGATCCTTGATCACCGGGTTGTAGGCACAAGTAAGAGGAATACGAAGACATAATTCTTGATTCATTGGAAAGGCAAGAGTGCAGCTGATGCAGTTTGGGAGAAAGCGAAGGACCTATGGCAGTTTGATGATCAAATCGAGGACTATCTTAAAACAGTCTCGATGAGAACATCGAGTTCAAATGGTACGGGTGGTCTATTAGACCCGTAGTCTACTTGATCTAACGACGTACAGGTATGGCAAGGATTCGGGCATTGGTCTTGGCATGTATATGGGCAAAACAGTTCAGTTGTGCAACTATGAGTTAGTGACCAGCAAAAGAATTCAAGGTGCTTGGGTGTTGGCAAGGCAGCTTGGATGTAGAAGGCTTATGTGTGGGAAAGTCGTCGGCAAGACAAGGATGTGTGTTGGCTTGACAAGGCAAGGCTGTGGACTTGACGTTGGCAAGACAAAAGTTGAAATAAAACTAAGTGTTGGAAGCATGATGAAATATTCTAAGTGTTGGAAGCAGGCTGAAATAATTCTAAGTGTTGGAAGTAAGCTGAAATATTCTAAGTGTTGAAAGTAGGCTAAAATATTCCAAGTGTTAGAATGTTGTAAATTCAGTAAGTGTTAGAATGTATTTTAATTTCGAAATATATTCTATCTCTTAGAATATTTAGTGCTGGAACTTAATTTGAATTCTATGAGGACAAGTATTAGACACATGTCAAATGTAATCGCTGATGTAACTACCGTAACTGCCTTGTGCAGAAATTTTATAAGGGGTGGAAATTCGTCTAAGGCAGCAGAAGATGTTCTGGCCTTAGACAAATTCGTGAAACCTTTTACGTGTATTAATATCGATATTAATAAAGGTTGGGAAGAGTTCCCGTACGTTGGTTGTGTTGTTACTTTGATTCGTTTGCCTAAAACCTATGTTAAGTATTTCTATACTTAGTCAAATTCGTAAGAGTGTAAGGCTGAAGTTTGCAAGAGTTGTAAACTGCCTAGGATTGGTGTTAAAGAAAAAAATCAAGCCTCGCCAGGACCAGGAAGATTCTCCTAATGTGGTTACTGGTATGTTATGAGTCTTTCACTTAGATGTTTATGTTTTGTTAGATCCAGGGGCTACTTTTTCCTTTGTAACTCCATATATAGCAGTAAACTTTGATGTCAGTCCGGAAATTCTCTCAGAACCCTTCTCAATCTCTACTCCAGTTGGTGACTCGGTTATAGCTAGACGGGTATATAGAAATTTCCCTGTCACAGTCTCCTAGAAAGTCACCTCGGGAGACCTTGTAGATTTAGAAATGGTAGATTTTGATATCACTCTAGGCATGGATTGGTACATTTTTGTTATCCCTCAGTCGATTGTAGAATTAGGATCATTTGTTTTCAGTTTCCAAGTGAACCAGTCTTAGAATGGAAGGGTAGTAGCTCAGTGCCTATGGGTCGATTCATTTCTTACCTTATGGCCAAAAAGATTATTTCCAAGGGGTATCTGTATCATCTAGTTCGGGTTAAGGATTCAAGCTCTGAAACCCCAACTCTTGAGTCAGTTCCAGTAGTAAATGAGTACCCAGAAGTGTTTCCAAAATATCTTTCCAAAATTCCTCTCGAAAGGGAAATTGACTTCGGAATCGATCTCCTTCTAGATACCCAGCCTATTTCTATTCCTCCTTACAGAATGGCTCCAGCTGAGCTTAAAGAATTGAAAGAGCAGTTGAAATATCTTCTAGATGAGGGCTTCATCAGACCCAGTATTTCCCCATGGGGTGCACCAATGTTGTTCGTGAAAAAGAAAGATGGTTCTCTCAGGATGTGCATTGACTATCGACAGTTGAACAGAGTAACAATCAAGAATAAGTACCCTATCCCCAGGATTGATGACTTATTCGACCAATTTCAGGGTGCTAGTCATTTTTCGAAGATAGACCTTAGATCTGGTTATCATCAGCTCAGAGTCAGAAATAGTGACATTCCGAAAACAGCCTTAAGAACTCGGTATGGTCATTATGAATTTGTAATTATGTCATTTGGACTAACCAATGCTCATGCAACTTTCATGGACTTGATGAACAGGGTGTTCAAGCAGTATTTGGACTTGTTCGTTATCGTCTTTATTGATGATATCCTCATTTACTCTAGGAATGAGGAAGAACATATGACTCATTTGAGGGATGTTTTGCAGACACTCAAAGATCGCCACTTATTCGGTAAGTTTAGCAAATATGTGTTTTGGTTACAATTTGCTGCTTTCCTTGGGCATATTGTGTTTAGCGAAGGGATCCAAGTGGATTCTCAGAAAATAGAGGCAATGAAGCAATGGCTCAGACCTACCTCTCCTACAGATATCAAAAGTTTCTTGGGTTTGGCTGGTTATTACAGAAGGTTCGTGGAAGGATTTTCATCTATAGCTTCGCCATTGACTAAGTTAACTCAGAAAAATGTTAAGTTTCAGTGGTCAGATGAGTGTGAGAAGAGTTTCGCAGAACTGAAAACTAGGTTGACTAAAGCTCTTGTTTTGACTCTACCAGAGGGCTCAGACGGTTATGTGATCTATTGTAATGCATCCAGAGTCGGCCTAGGTTGTGTATTGATGCAGCGAGGTAAGGTTATAACTTATGCTTCTAGACAGCTTAAGGTGCATGAGAAGCACTATCCGACTCATGACCTCGAGCTTGCAGCCGTAGTATTTTCTCTGAAGATTTGGAGACATTACTTGTATGGTGTTCACGTAGATGTGTTCACTCAGAAAGAGTTGAATTTTCTCCAGAGGAGATGGCTTGAGTTCCTCAAGGACTATGATATGAATGTGTTTTACCATCCTGGTAAGGCTAATGTAGTAGATGATGCTCTTAGTAGACTATCTATGGGTAGTGTAGCGCATGTTGAGGAAGAAAGGAAGGAATTAGCAAAAGATGTTCACCGGCTTGCTCGCCGGGGAGTTCGTCTTATGAGCATATCATATGGTGGTGTGACAGTCCAGAATGGGCCAGAATCTTTATTGGTAGCGGAGGTTAAGGAAAAACAAGACAGTTGATGTGAGGCTAAAAATACATATTTTTAATCATTATTTCCTCACATTTATTATTTATATTTGTCCTTTTTGAGCATTAATTTGATGGATTGTATTAAATTGTGTATTTTATTTGTAGGATTAAATTGGTGAAAAATTGGAGAAGTTTGAAGCTAAAACGAATTAAAGATTGAAGGTTCAAGAAGGAAATCAAACAGGCAGCTTAAAGGATAAAATTTAATAAAATAATATATTTGTATTTATGAGGAAAAAGGCTATTGAAATTGGGTATACTGCTGCCACGTGTCAGCAGCTGGAGGGCTCATATTAGTATGAAAGGCGGCGAGCAACGTGAAATTCCAGAAATACGCGTACAATGGAAAACCCAATTTAATTGGGTTTTATTTTCCGATATTTGTCTTGAACTCAATTATTTTATTTAGGATTTCTCTAGCTATAAATAGGGGATGAAAAATTATTCTTGAAGGGGGGCCAAGAACCAAGATACAAGACACAATATAAATTTTCTTCTAGCTTAGGAACTTTGGAAGAGCCGCCGTGGAGGCCGGAGAATTGTGGTTTATTCTTTCTTCTCCTTTATTATTTATTTGTATTCGTGATTAATAAAAGATAGTTTAGCTATTGTTCTTAACTTTTTATGATTAACACAAGCATATTTATTTTAATAAATTTTGATTGTGTTTTTGAGATAATGAGTAGCTAACTTTCATAACTAGGGTTGTG
>NC_064283.1:29192025-29294050 GCF_019186545.1 Solanum stenotomum
ATCACTTTGCATGTAATACACTAGAAAATGATTACTATTATTAGGATTACTGCGTTATGAGCTTATGGGGAACACATTCCTAGTTACTTTTAATAATCTGAATATAAATAAATACTTAGTTCAAAGTTATCTTTTTATTGTTTTTATTTTATTTTATTTCAATTTAAATCCCCCATTTTTATAACGACTATCGAGTTAAATATTTACTATTGACAATATTCTTCCATATTCTCTATGGGATCGACCTCGACTCATAGTTGGGTAAATATATTGCATACGATCGTTTATATTTCTATTCAAGAAATATATTTGAACGTTATCAACAATGATCCTATATTGCTTCAATTGAAAGGTGTCGTTCATCAGCAGAAAGTTGAGGTTTTCTCCCAAGGGGGAGATGGTGTGCTTCGCTACCAGGGTCGTTTATGTGTTCCCAAGGTGGGTGAGTTGAGACAACATATCCTTTCAGAAGCCCATAACTCCAGGTATTATATTCATCCAGGTGCCACTAAGATGTACCATGATTTGCGGGAAATCTTTTGGTGGAATGGCATGAAAAGGGATATAGCAAATTTTGTGGCTAAGTGCCCTAATTGTCAGCAGGTGAAGGTAGAACATCAGAAACCATGAGGTATGACACAAGAGATGAACATTCCTACATGGAAGTGGGAAGTGAAAAACATGAACTTCATTATAGGTTTACCACGTACTCGCAGACAGCATGACTCCATTTGGGTGATAGTAGACAGAGTTACTAAGTCCGCTCACTTTTTTACTGTTAAGACTACATATTCGGCCGAGGATTGCGCCAAGATTTACATTAATAAGATATTCAAGTTTAACCCCATGTCTATCATCTCAGATAGAGGTCCTCAGTTTACCGCTCACTTCTGGAAGTCCTTTTAGAAAGGTCTTGGTAATCAGGTTAACCTCAGGACAACATTTCATCCACAGACAGATGGTCAGGCAGAGAGTACCATTCAAACCTTAGAGGACATGTTGAGAGCTTGCGTGATCGACTTCGAGGGTAGTTGGGATGATCACCTTCCTTTTATAGAGTTCGCCTACAATAATAGCTACCATTCCAGTATCTAGATAGCCCCTTATGAGGCATTGTATGGGCGTAGATATAGATCTCCAGTTGGGTGGTTTGAAGTAGGTGAAGCAGCCTTGATAGGAACAGATTCGGTTTATGATGCTATGGAGAACGTTCAGCTCATCAGAGATAGACTTAAGACAGCCCAAAGTCATCAGAAGTCCTATGCAGATGTAAGGAGAAAGGACTTGCAGTTCCAAATTGATGATTGGTTTTTCCTGAAAGTGTCACCTATGAAGAGGGTAATGAGATTTGACAAGAAAGGAAAGTTCAATCCTAGATATGTAGGTCCTTATAAGATCTTGAAAAGAGCTGGCAAAGTGGCTTATGAGTTAGAGTTGCCATCAGAACTAGCAGTGGTGAATCCGGTCTTTCACATTTCGTTGTTGAAAAAGTGTATGGGTAATCCAGCATATATAGTACCATTGGAAAGTGTGGCTGTGAAGGATAGTCTCACTTATGAGGATGTGCCAGTTGAGATTCTTGATCGTCAGGTTCGAAGGTTGAGACATAAAGAAGTCGCTTCAATTAAGGTATTGTGGAGGAGTCAGTTTGTAGAAGGAGCTACTTAGGAAGCAGAAGTAGCCATGAAGGCCAAGTATCCTCATCTCTTTCCTTTCGATTCCATTACAGCTTGAGGTAATAGTTCCTCTCCAGTCTTTCAGTTACTCATGCGTAAATTCAATCTTACTATCATGTTCCTTCAGTTATACTTGCATTTTCAACGTATTTGCATATTCTTGGAACTTAGTTAGTCAGATTTCAGTTTCTAGTACTTAGTGGTACGGTTTTTAGCTCTTTCCCTTCATAATCAGCTAGTTTAGTCTTCATTCAAGGACGAATGTTCCCAAGCAGGAGATAATGTAACACCCTGTATGCTAGAAAAACCAGATTGCAGAAAATCAGAAATTAAAGGGGACCACCCACGGACCGTAGGTGGGGTCCGTGGTTGACCACCTGCAACCTTCCCCAGAAACCCAGAAAATCTCAACTAATAGGTCAGACCACGGTCTGTGGTCCAAGCTGTGGTTCAGAACCCCAGATCCCAGTCTCTAAAGCCAATCGATGACTGACCAGGACGGACCCTAGGTCAGTCGACAGTCCATCGGTCAGGCCCGTCGTTGGCCTCGACAGCTTTTAAGTCGGGGGTCGTTTAGTCTTTTCCCTATGCGTTGGACACCTAAACTACATTGTTTAACCCCTAAACTACGTCATTTTGGTTAGTTTGAGCCTAGTAACTTAATCAGAACTTACCCTAACCAATTCATTCTCAAAGAAATCGATCAAAGCAAGCAAAATGAGAGAGAAAGCATTGACCAAGCCCTCTCTAAGAACGCAACAAGTTTTCCTCAATTCTAGCCTCGAAATCGAAAGATTTCTCCGTAGAATTCGTCACCAGGTATGTGGGATTTCACTAGTGGGTTCCTTTCGCCCATTAGGTCCCTACAATTAAATCAGATTATTGATTCCCTTCATTATGTTTAGACTTTGGGTTTCTAGAACTTCATATTATTTCTAATATTTAACTATTAGATTAATCCTAATCAGAATATTTAATTTTCGTAACTACGTTACTTAATTCTTGCATGAAATTCAAAACCCTAGTTGTGTAGATTCATTTAGTTCATGAATTACACTTGCTAGGTCAGTTTATACAGATATACATACATCAGTTTTCAAATGTGTCATTATCAATACTTAATGTTGCATTTTCAGTTAGCATGTCAGACTTTCGAGCTATCCAGTTTATGTCAGTTATGTTGTATTTCATACATTCTATTGGGAGTAAGCTTAATACTGAGTTGGACTAGGGTCAGTCACCCTCATAGTCCCAGAACTACATGCCCCCGTAGGTTAAGTCCTGTCTGTGGGCATCAGATTTAGTGATCACGACAGTCATTCCTTTATACCCCTGGCAAGGTATATTGGGTCCTCTCGATGGGGTGTATACATCGGACTCCACGTTTAGCTCACGTGGTTTTATGTCTATTATTAGTAGCTCCTACAATCAGATTCTAGTGTATTGACCAAGTTATCAATTACAGTTCAGTATTCAGTTTCAGTATGTTATGAACTTGGTCGTTGCATTCAGTTTAGTTCATATTCAACATGGTTAGTATATTCTTCATGTTCATCTTATATCATTGATCAATATGTTTTATTTCAATTATGTATTTGTTGTTCAGGTTTATCCTATCATGCATGCTCAGTATCCTTCAAGTACTAACTCATACTCTGCACTACATTTTCTCGTGATGTAGGTTCAGGTCCTCAGCATTCAAATCACGCATAACACCTTGTATGCTAGAAAGACCAGATTGCATAAAATCAGAAGTTAAAAGTGCTACCAAAGGGGACCACCCACGGACCGTAGGTGGGGTCCGTGGTTGACCACCCGATCCCCCTCCCCAGAAACCCAAAAAATCTCAACTAAGGGTTGACCCACGCCAAGACCTATAGACCGTAGGTCAGACCACGGTTTGTGGTCCAAGCCGTGGTTCACACCCCTAGATCCCAGTCTCTGAAGCCAATCGACGACTAACCAGGACGGATCGTAGGCCAGTCGACGGTCCATCGGTCAGGCCCGTCGTTAGCCTCGACGACTTTTAAGTCGGGAGTCGTTTGGTCTATTCCCTATGCATTGGACACCTAAACTACGTTATTTAACCCCTAAACTACATCGTTTTGGTCAGTTTGAGCCTAGTAACTTAATTAGAACTTACCCTAACCATTCATTCTCAAAGAAATCGATCAAACCTAGCAAAAGAAGAGAGAAACCATCGACCAAGCCCTTTGCAAGAAAGCAGCATGTTTTCCTCAGTTCCATTCCCGAAATCGAAAGATTTCTCTGTGGAATTCGTCACCAGGTATGTGGGATTTCACTAGTGGGTTCCTTTCGCCCATTAGGTCCCTACAATTTAGTCAGATTCTTGATTTCCTTCATTATGTTTCGACTTAGGGTTTCTAGAACTTCATATTATTGCTGATATTTAACTGTTAGATTAATCCTAATCAGAATATTTCATTTTCGTAACTATGTTGCTTAGTTCTCGTATGAAATTTAGTACCCTAGTTGTGTAGATTCGTTTAGTTCATGAATTATGCTTGTTAGGTCAGTTAATACATATATACATACATCAGTTTTCAAATGTTTCATTATCAGTAATTAATGTTGCATTTTCAGTTAGCATGTTAGACTGTCGAGCTATCCAGTTTATGTCAGTTATGTTGTATTTCATACATTCTATTGGGAGTAGGCTTAATATCGAGTTGGACTAGGGTCAGTCACCCTCATAGTCCCAGATTTACGTGCCCCCGTAGGTTAAGTCCCCTATGTGGGCATCATATTTAGTGATCACGCCAGTCATGCCTTTATACACCTGGCAAGGTATATTGGGTCCTCTCGATGGGGTGTATACATCGGACTCCATGTTTAGCTCACGTGGTTTTATGTCGGTTATCAGTAGCTCCCACAGTCAGATTCTAGTGCATTGACCAAGTTATCAATTACAGTTCAGTATTCAGTTTCAGTATGTTATGAACTTGGTCATTGCATTCAGTTTAGTTCATATTCAACATGGGTAGTATATTCTTCATGTTCATCTTATATCATTGATCAGTATGCTTTATTTCAGTTATGTATATGTTGTTCAGCTTTATCCTATCCTGCATGCTCAGTACCCTTTAAGTACTGACGCATACTCTGCGCTACATCTTCTCGTGATGTAGGTTCAGGTCCTCAGTGTTCAGATCATGCATAGATCGATTCCCGATCTCCAGTTCAGCAGTACTAGTGGTGAGTCCTCATTTTTCGAGGACGATTGACATGTTTCCTATTCAGTCTTTCCTTTTTAGTTTCAGTGTTGCTAGAGTTAGTTTGGGGCATGTCCGAGCATCTCTAGTTAGTTAGAGGCTTTTATTCAGACATAGTTAGAATCAGTTCTAGTATTTTGAGTTATAACCTAGTATTGTAAACTCTTATTCAGTATGTTATTCAAACAGTATTGGGTATTCCCCACTTCAGTCATATTATGGTTTTTGGCTTCCGCATAGTATTTCTCATGTCATTTTATCTTAGTATGCTATGATATGCCAGCTCAGGGTTAGCTTGGGGTCACTCGTGATTCTAGGTCCCGTGTTTACGTCCAGGGGGTAGCCTTGGGGTGTGACACCATATCATCTGTCCGGGTATGTAAGTCTTTATACGACCCCAATGCCTCTGTGATGGCCCTATCAACAAACAGACCTAGTTATTCAACAAGTAACTTCCTCTGCTTCTTATATTGATCCCCTCTATTTACCAATCTCATTAAATTTGTCGGTGTAAGAGCATATGGTGAGAGCTGTGATAATGATAAAGTAGTCTCAATAAACTCAGTAGACTCTACACAATGTGCTCTCATTGCCTCTAATGTAGAGGGTGTAAAAGTCAGTATAGTAGTGCTAGTGGACGTCATAGGATGCTTTCCAACACTGGCTCCTGCATGTGCACCTATACCAGATACTTGTGGCACCAGTTTGTGAATTTCACATCTCAAGTCTCGACTCATCCCTCATATTCTCAATGTTGAACCTCTTAGTTACTAGCGTTTCCACATCAATTCTGACAAGAATAAGCAACTCTTCTATTGTACATAGCCTTGTCATTAAGTAGAAGAAAAGTAAAGAAGTAGGTGACTTAGTCACTATGTGCCTTATCTCTTCTGCAATAAGTTTCCTAAAGTTTATTGAGAACCATGATATCAAACTTGCAACGAAACTCACCTTATCCTTTGCAAGTGTGTTGTCAGCTCTAATGGGAAACAACATGTACCTCACAACGCCCCACTAAAACTTTCTACCAAACTTCGTTGGGTCTTGCATAATTGGAGCTTTTCAGAAGTGAATCCTAAAGAAGACAATGCAACATCTACTCAACATCACCTGCAAAGGGACATGAAGAAACACGAGAAGTACGGAGAAGAGCAGAGTTAATCAAAGAAGACAAATATAAGATAACAAATGCTTATAGGAAGAGCCAAATCTGAGCTGGAATGAAGTGTTTCTATCGTCCCTTGTAGTAACAAACACGACCACCCAAGAAGAAATGTGAAACATCATCTCAAAGGAAGGAAAAAGAGAGGGAGGTGATGGAAGAACACTCACCAAGTGAGAGTGAAGACGATAGACAAAGCCAATAGCTAAACAAATAGGGATCAAAATGGAAGGAAACCCACTAGAGGAGAAGAAGAAGATGCAAGCTCACTTGTGGTGGAAACATTTTCAAACAGTGGAGGCAAGGAGAAGAAGAGAGTACCAAATACGCTAGTACAAAGCTCAGATATTTGTTTTGTTTAGTAAATCTTTCGTATTTCTTGTTTTGGATCGAGTCTAATTTTGGGCCAGATCATTGCTATCCTTTCTTTTTGGGATTAATTACTTGAGTGGATCCTTTTTAAAAAATAATTACTTATTTTAGACATACTCTTTAATTATTACCATTTATAGCATATAAAACAATACTATATATTTTATTACATTTTTCTTTCTCTCACCTCTTTCTCTTTTTGTCTCTCAGCTTTTTTATTTTTCTCTCTTTCTCACTCCTTTCTTTTTGTTGCTCTTTCTCTCTTACTTTCTTTTTGCTGTTTTTTCTTTTTTTGTTTTCCTTTTGCTGCTCTTTTTCTCTCTCTTTCTGTTGTTTTTTTTTCTTTTGTTTCTCTCTACTTTCTTTCGTAGAGTAGTCAATGATTCGTAGAATGAATAAAATTTGTATCAATAATTAATTAATTAAACAAATAATTTAATCATTACAAATGAAGAGACATAATAAATTACAAAATGAATTAAACTTGAATTAAAAATGTATTACACACATTTAAAGTTGAATTCAAAATATATTACACACAATGATCTATAGAGTAAATTAAACTTGTATTAATAATGAATTAAATAAGTAATCCAATAGTACCAAATAAATCAAAAAATTGCAAAATAAATGAAATTGCTTTAAAATTGTATTACACAATATTTAAAGTTGAATTAGAAGAGATAATTAAGAATGAATGAAAAACGTAACTAACAAACGACAAGACAACGATCTATAAACTGAATTAAACTCATATTATTCATGAATAAAACTTATATCATATGTATCTTATAAATTATCGTTGCTTTTATCACTGAGAAAATGAGTGATAGTTGCAATATGTATTAAAAATGTATTGTACATGTCTTATAAATGTATTATTAGTGTATTACCTAAATTATTCTTGTTGGTATCCATAAGAAATGAGTGAAGTGTGCAATACGTATTATAAATGTATTATTCATAAATAAAACATGTATTATAAGTGTCTTATAAATTACTTTTGGTTTGTATCACTAAGAATGTGAGTGATGTTTGCAATATGTATTAAAAATGTATTGTGCATGTATTATAAGTGTGTTACCTAAATTATTTTAGCTAATATCATTAAAAAGGGAATGAAGTTTGCAATATGTATTATAAATGTAGGATGTATTGTTCATAATTTTAATACAACAATTATGAAACATATCTAATACAACTTTAATACAAATGTGATATAATTCCGTAAACTTCATCCTTTTCGAGCTTCAATCCAATTTTTTTCCTAAAATCAATTCCAAACTTAACCAAACCCTCTTAAAATTGTGATATAAACTCCAAACGATATTTTCAACTATTTGTAGGAACAACCTATCAAAACTAATCGCAAACGAAAGAGCAGTAAATGATTTGTAGACTGAATAAAACTTGTATCAATAATTAATTAGACAAGTAATCTAATTGTAACAAATGAAGAAACATAATAAACTGCCAAATGAATTAAACTTGAATAAAAAATGTATTACACACATATTAAAATTGAATTAAAAGTGAATTAAACATGAATGCAAAATGTAGCAAACGAAAGAGCATTATGTGATTTGTAAACTGAATAAAACTTGTATTAATAATGAATTAAAGAAGTAATTCAATCATAACAAATCAACCAATAAACTGCAAAATGAATTAACTTGTATTAAAAGTGCATACACAAATATTAAAGTTGAATTAAGCATGGATAAAAAATGTAACTAATGAAACACCAGACAATGATCTATAGAGTGAATTAAACTTATATCAATAATGAATTAAACAAGTAATCCAACAGTAACAAATAATAAACTACAAAAAACAAAATTGCATTAAAAGTGTATTACACAATATTAAAGTTGAATTAGAAGAGAAAATTAACAATAAATGAAAAACGTAACTAACGAAAGACAAGACAATAATCTATAGACTAAATTAAACTTGTATTATTCATGAATAAAACATGTATTATATGTGTCTTATAAATTATTTTAGTTTGTATCACTAAGAACATGAGTGATGTTTGCAATATGTATTACAAATGTATTGTGCATATGTTATAAATGTATTACAAGTGTGTTACTTAAATTATTTTGGTTGATATCACTAAAAAAAGGAGTGAAGTTTCTAATATGTATTATAAATGTATTGTTCGTGATTTTAATACAATTATGAAACATATCTAATACAACTTTAATATAATCGCGATACCGTTCCATAAACTTCACCTTTTTCGAGTTTCAATCTAATATTTCTCCTAAAATCAATTATAAACTTAACCAAACCCTCTTAAAATTGGGATATAAACTCCAAACGACATTTTCAATTATTTGTAGGAACAACCTAACCAAACTAATCACAAATTCGTAAAATTCAAATAATGAATTCAAAATTTGAATCTTTATAATGACCATCAATGGTGAACTCTTGTTTCTATAATTTTAAAGATTTGAAATTTCTATTTGAGAACATGATATTGTACAATTTTTTGATTTTTCTATTCCTCTTCTCATCGTGTTTTTGGATAAAAATAGTGAAATATGGGCAAAAACTGATTTAAAAACAGTTATTTAAATGAAAATTTCAAAAAAAAAAAAAAAAAGAAGGAAGAGAAACAAGGACACAGAAAGAGACGACGAAGAAGAAAAAAAAGAGGAGGAGAAAAAGGGCAGAGAAAGAGGCGAAAGAAGATAAACAGTACAATTTTTTAATTCTAAAAAATTGTTATATTTAGTTAGAAAAATTGTATTGCCATAGATGGTAAATATTTTTTTAATATTGCATATTTATGTGATTTACCCTTGTTTTTGTATAGACTGGGCTTCCACCATTTGTTTGATTTTAATGAAATGATCTCCAGACCCAAAAACAATTTTCAATAAATTTTACTATATTCAAACAACGCAAAAGAGAACTCTCTCTCAGTCAACCGAGTCATAAGTTACAGTAATGCCTTTCGACAAAAAACTGAGGCAGAGGGGAGAGGGGTCTAGGGTGTAAAGCAAGCGTTGTAGTATATTTTACTTATTTATTAGAACTAGAAAAATCTAGTATACCAAGTTTAACAGAACATAAAGGCAGAAGCATATCTATATACGCACAGTCACAAGCCTTTTCTTAGCAGTTTCGAAATCCACAAAATACAAAGCATCGTACAACCCATTTTATACAACAAAACAAGTTCACTATGTCCGCAAAAAAAAAAAAAAAAAAAAAAAAAAAAAAAAAAAAAGGAAGGGAGATTGACATCCAGTTTACTTGTTTCACTAGCGCTTTGCCATGTTCTTTTTATTTCAAATGTCAAGTCACTAATATGAAAACAAATAATTCTTTTCAGCCCAATTTTTGTTGACTCATCTCAACAACTCCCAGTTTGTATTTTCCTGTACCTTAGTAAAATAACACGAGTATCGCATGTATTTGTTTTCACTAGTTAGAGCAAGACCATCAAAAGACTTGGGTGCTCATAGTCCATCAATGCAGTTTGTTGGCAAATGTGACTGGAAACATCTGCATCATTCAGAAAAAGAAGCTTGTATAAATGCAGATTATAATAAAACAAACATTAGCAAAAGAAATGATAAGGCTGCAGCATATGCGCATCCATTTGACACTTCCATCACAATTCCAGGATATCATCATTGAGTTAATACTTTGTTTATACATATAACAAATAAAAGAAATGTCCACTCAGTCATCTCAAAGAAAGAATAAAAGGACAAGACCCAATGCAATAGTGCTGTGTCAAATTAGCAATAATCCCCAGAGACAACTAAGGTAAGCTGCAGAGGAGATATCTAAAGGTTACTGCCTGAACTTCTAGAGTAACATTTTAACGTCATGGGTGAACAGGACAAATCACACGAAATGGATAGTCAATACAACTTACAAGAATGTATCTGATTAGCTGATGCAATGTCATGTTCTTTTTCTTTATTTCCAGACAATGTCCCCTAAAAACTGAAGAGCTGGAACACCTCTGATCTCTACATCAACAAGGGGTGCCTGGACCAACATCAGGCTAGAGAGCTCTGGGTCATTCTGGATCATATCCAGAGCACGACTTTGGTCCTGTGATACTTCAACCATCAGTTATTCCTAGTTAGAACTACATAGAAAAGTCCAGCAAGTTAATTAAGATGCATATTAAAGAAAAACGAAGTGATCATCTGCATGAAGAAAATTCTCAGTAACATTATTATATTAGTTCTATTTTGCTTCCTGTACAGATAAAGAAATAAGTAATAGACCATGGAGTGATTACTAGGCACTGATTTAGAGAAGCTAACAAAGTAGTGGACAAACTGGCTTCAATGAGGCATAACACTGATGTAATTAAGGTATATATACAGTATAGAGACTTACCAACCGCCATCAGAGGTTTGCTAACTACCGAAAGATGACAATTCCCATCATTTCAAGTCGAGATGAGAAAATCGAGAAGGCTCCAATATGAGCCTCCTTGAAGCTTTTCCTTTCCCACTGTTTTGGGCCAACTTTTTTGGTTTCTGTCATATGTATACATCTTCTATAGAAGGCTAGGCCTAGCCCTCCTTCATATGTAATCAGATTTCAATGGCAATCAAATCAGTTTTGTGGGGAAAAAAAGAAAGAATACCACAACAATAAAGTCCAAGCAATTCCAAGATGGAACAAGGCAAGAAGAGTTGGAAACTAAGAGTAAAGAGTAATACTTCTTCGGTCTTGTCCAAATTTTGCAAAAATTAATAATCTATACTCAATGTGAAAAGATTGTTCACACCATATAAAAGAGAATTATAGTAAAAAATAATTAGTTGCTGTTATTGTTGACTAGTAAATCTTTGTAGAATTATATATATTTAAAAATTTATTATAACATGAAACCACAAGTGTTTATTCATTTAAAAAAAAATACTGCAACTGGAAGTTGTCAAAAATGTTTCAGCTGTGTTGTACAGCAGAAAACTTAAATTTCATTGATAAATAAGAGAATCAACCGCATAAATTAAAAGAAAAAAAGTAAATAAAAGAAAGGAGACTTGGAATTTGCACAATATGAATTGGAAAGAGAACAGGGAACATGTACGAACCCGTTGGATATGATAAATGGAGACAGTTTCTAAATTGTACGTAGAGTAGGTACTCGTCAATATATATGTTGAGCTAGGAACCACATATGGAGTTTTGATGATTAACAAGAATAACAAACATGATGCTAGAACCAGATGTTACACGTCTCAAATAAGAAAGAGGTATTGTTTATGACAAACAACTACTGAAGAATCAATTCCTTAACATGTCCACTGCAAGAGCTAACAATATAAGTACACTGCGAGAAGTGAAGAAACCAGGTCCTTCACAGTAGACAACTGAAAACTGTTGATCAGGCGCAAAGCAGATTCTAAGTGAATGAAGGATTCCTTGAGGAATTGGGATTTCGGCTAAATCACATGAATTAAAAAAACAAGAAATCAAGATGGAAATTTTACCATATTTGCACACATGGAAAGTGCATCAAAAATAGGAGAAAACAAAGAGGCCGACGCACAAATGGAAACCAAATCAAACTTGGATTAGGTTCTTCGATTCTTTAACTTATTCTTCAAGGATTAGGAGAACAAGAAGCGGTCATTCCTACTCCTATACAAAGCATTGCATTAATGCTATTGAAGACAACCACACAGCAAGAAGAGAACACCTAAAGAGAGAATTTATTCTGAGTGACTTCGTATCAGAAACAGTCAACTTGCAGCGTGAAGAATTCCCATCAAGATTTATCATTACAGTTACTCAAGTTTGATTCTTTGAGCTTAAATTGTAAACTTTTACATTCATAGAAAATTTGTATTAGGTGTTTGAATTGTAAGGGTGTTCAAGACTGGTAGAGTATAGAAACAAGTAGCTACAATTAGGAGATTTGTAGAGGGGAAAGGTCTATGAAGCAGTCCCTTGATTATAAAGTTGTAGCCTAAAAAGTAACAAATTTAGTGGAAAGTTGGGAGAAAAGCCGACGGGGTAGGTCATGGCTGTTGACTCCCGGGAGCGAGAAGTTCTCCATGTAAAAACCATTGTTTTGATTATTTGTTCCACATTTACTTCTTGAATAGTAACTGAAGAACCTGCTTATTCAATACATAAGTGAAAACATAAAATAACAATTAGTACGAAAGCAGGTTCTTTCAAAAGGCTAACACCTTGAAAGACTAAAGATGGCTGCACTACCATGAGTTCAAGGACAATCGACCACAAGGCCACCATCCTTCAATGGAAAATATTACGGTTGGTGGAAGGTCGGGATGCAGGACTTTATTGTTGGAGAGGACCTAGAGCCATGGAATATTATTGAACAAGGTCCAAAAATCTCAATGGCCAAGGATGACAACAGGAGAGAAACTGGTCCCAAGACAAGGGATGAGTTCACTAATGAAGACATCAAGGCAGTCCAAAATAATGTCAAATCCAAAAAGGTTCTTATTTGTGGCTTTGGACCTGATGAGTATAGTCAGTCTTCATGCAATAATGCAAAAAAAGTATGTAATACATTGCAAACTACACATGAAGGAATGTCACGACCCAAGACTACCCCCTAGACATGACATGGTACTTAGAGCCACGAGTGACCCCAAGCTAACCACATGACATAGCATGACCCTGAGATAACAGGCATAACTGAAATAACATGAAAAGCGGAATAAAGTCTCAAATGCCTAGACATAGCATAAAAGAGAGATCCGAGTACAAGACACATGTGCGAAAATACTAATGTCTGAAATAGCCTCTAACATAAGTGAGCTGCTAGGACAAGTCTCTAGATCACTCAAATAATCTGAAACTGAGAGTAAAGTTTGAATGAACATAAGGACTTATAAGTGGTATGTCCCCGAACCATGAGGACTCACCAAAATAGTGCTAACCTGATAAGAGTTTGTACTAACCACGCACTTGATAAGATGCATCAGAACCTATATTATGAAACAATATAGGAAGAAAGTATGCGACTAGTGCTCGGAATGTACTAAATATGGGAAAATGCATAAACATGATATATAACATGATAAGTTTGTAAAACATGGCAATGCAATGACCAAGTAAACATAATATGAAAACTGATGAACTGATTCTGAAAACATAGTACAAGATCATGCAATATTCTGAAAATCATAACATATGTGGGAGATACCGTTAACCGATATAAACCATGTGAACTACACCATGGAGTTTAGTGTACTGCTCACACACCGAAAAGAGAGTGTCCTACTTGCCAAGATAAGGACCACGAGCCTGAGATAAGTTGGATCCACTAGCAAAAGTCTGTAAAGACTTAGTCCTATGGGGCCACGTAGTTTTGGGACAAAGGGATTGTTAGTAAAGGTCTCATGCCTGTACTAACAGGTGAGCCTTCATCCCAAGGTCCACTCGATGCTAAGTAGCCTCCCAACGGAAAACATGCATAATCATAGAAACAGTAAGAATCTGATAATACTGAATCATTCATGGAAAATTTAATAATTATAGTTCCTTAAAATTATGATACATAACATAATCTGAGAGACTTTATCCTAATGCATCTAAAGCATGATAATCATATAAACTGAATGATACTTTATATGAAAGCATCCTTAATTCATGAAAACCTTCATACCATAATGCATGCATACAGACATAGCTTAGACAGGACTCATGATCATAAAAATACTTACATAGCTTGGGTTCATGAAAATACCTTTGAAAACATTGAATTATGATCAAATCATGCATAATAAGATCAATCATAAAGAATAAACTGAAATTCAATTAGAACCCATAAGAAATCATGAAACCCTATAATTGGAGAAATTGAGGTTGTTAGAATAGGAATAGGTATATATAATCCTACTTAGAATAGGACTAGTAAATAGAAGTAGTAAATAGTAGTAAATGGTAAAGGATTGTATTGTATTGTAGTATCTATAAATAGAGTCTCTATGTAATAATGTAGATAACAACACAATTCAATAATATTCTTCTCTTATATTTCTCACATGGTACCAGAGCCTCTACGATCTTGATAAACAATCAAAGAGCTTCCGCTGTCGGCGGGCGGTTATTACCCATATATGTCGCCCGTTTGGCCAATGATTATGTTAGCAAAAGTTGGATCCGTCGTGTATCTTTTCTGGTGATTATTTTTTTATATTTAGTTTGTGTAGCACCGTCCATCTTTTCGATGACTACTTCTTTTCATATTTAATTTGTGTAGCACCATCCATCTTTTCGATGACTATTTTTTTTCATATTTAATTTGTGTAGCACCGTGCCATCCTTCTTGTGACTACTTTTTTTGCTTATCTGATTTGTGTAGCACTATGCATGACTACTTTTCATATTTAATTTGCATAGTACCGTGGAATTTTTTTTTTGAGAAAGGTAACATAGTACCGTGGAATTTTCCAAACTACTTTCTCATATCTGAGTTGCATAGCTCCGTGTGTCTTTTTGGTGACTCGATTTGATTTGCATAGTTCCATTTGTCTTTTTGGTGACTCCTCAAATTTGATTTGCATAAGGTTGTGCCATAATTCCGACCCTACCCCAGTGTTATGAATGTCGAGCGCCATTCACCAAAGGCAATATGGCGAGGCGAGGCATGCCATTCTCGCCATTCTACACTGAGGCGTGGCGATATCAAAAAGGCGACGTAAATGGCGACGCCATTTTGGTTTTTAAATTTTAAAAAAGATTTGACTTAATAATATTAGTCAAAATTAGGGGTTTTTTTTTCTATTTTCAACTCCTTGCGATATCTTCTCCACCTTCAGTCGCTCGAGTTGCTGCTCCTCGTCCCCTCGCGTCTCTTCTCCTCCTTCATCGCACAAGTTGCTGCCAGGTATACCTCTTTTTTTTCTTCTTCTTTTCAGTTCTTCTTCTTCTTGAGTTCTCTTCTTCTTCAGATTTCTTCTTGTCTTCTTTTTTTGTTTCTTCTCTTCAGAGTTCAGTCCTCTTCTTCGTTTCTCTTTCTTCTTTCTTTTTGATATATAGTAGCTTGCTGCCTTCACTGCTCTGTTTTTTTCCTCTGTTTTATTGTTCACAGTTCACTGTCACTGCTTACTGCCTATAATTTATAAAAAAAAATTAATTCTTCTATAATTATTTATTCATTTGTCCATAAACAGTGAATTGATTGAATTCAATGGCGGATGCTAGCAAAAAGAGGGACATTGGATGTAATTATGGTACTCAAGGAGCAACGAAAGATTCGGTTAATTGTAACTTTTGTGGGAGTACTTTTAATGGTGGAATAACTCAACACAAGCAACATTTAGTGGGTAGTTTCAAGAATGTTAAACAATGTACAGCTTGTCCGTCGGCGATTAGAGAAGAAGTAAGGGCTTATATGCAAAATAAAATCGCTAATAATCCCAAATTTCAAGTGAGGCAGCCAGAAGAGTATATTGATATTGATGATCTTGATGATGAATATGCGGAAATGATGCCTCCCTCCAAAACTCCAAAGATATCTTCTAGTGGAGATGCATCATCCACCGCGCGGAATGTGACGAAAGGCCCTATGAATCTCTATTTTCCGCAGAAATCAACACAAAAAGGAGGCTTTGATTTACTTTGGCTCAACACCAACAGAAGACTGTCGCTGAAATGTGGACACAACAACGCTGGGATCTAATCCTCAGAAGAAATCTGAATGACTGGGAAATTCCCAGAATACTTGAATTGTTTAAGGTTCTAGAGAATTTTCAAGGTATACAAACAGGCGAGGATTATTTATGGTGGCAGAGGCACGACAAATGTAGTTACAAGGTGAAAGTAGGATACAAACAGATAAGTCCTGGTGGCATTCAAGACTTCAAATGGCCTTGGAAGCAAATTTGGAGGATCAAAGTGCCACACAAAGTGGCATGCTTTACATGGCTACTAGCCAATGAAGCAGTTTTGACATTGGATAATGTGGCCAAGAGAGGAATCTCTCTATGCAACAGATGTTCCTTATGTGGTAAGGCTAATGAGACAGTGAGACATCTCTTCTTACATTGCAACTTTACTGAGCAGCTGTTGCAGATTTTCCTTAATCTCAGAGGCAGATCTTGGTGTATGCCTAGCAAGATTGATGAGACTCTATTCAGTTGGGAGATGGCTGGAGTTGGGGCTACAAACAGAGAAAGATGGAGGATGATCCCTGCTAGTATTTGGTGGACTACATGGAGGGAGAGAAACGAGAGATGTTTTGAGAATAGGAACATCAACTTGCAAGAAGTAAAGCTTAAGTGTATTTTGTTCTGCTTTTGGTGTACAAATGTCTACTCCAATGAAACTGAGTCAATCATAGATGTTTTAGGATCCATTTAGATTTGGTTCAGTTTTTGGATAGATTATACTTCCTTTCTGCTTTTGTAAATATGGTTTTTCAGTACTACCTAAGTACTAAATGAAATACAAATGTTATTAGTTTCAAAAAAAAAAGGAGGCTTTGAAAAAGGAGGAATTGATGAAACAAAGAAAATTCTAAGAGAGCGTGCGGTAAGTGCTTTTGCAATATGGATGTATGATGTGGGGTTCCCTTTTAATAGTGTCAATCACAAATCATTTGATAAATTTATTGAGACAGTAGGACTACATGGCCCCGGAATGAAGCCTGTTGACACCCAATTTTGGCCTAACATTTTTAAAATTCGTAACTTTTAAGTTTTATTTATTTAATAGTTCAAAATACATTTTTTATAATTTTAAATAAGTTTATCGATAACTATCCTTATTTATCAAAATTTAGGATATTTTTTTTATCAGTTAATTTTAATTACATTATTTCTTGTCACAACCAGTTGACTACGTTCAAATATTTATTCATTTTGATTAAATCATTAGTTCTGATAAATTGCATTTTTTACATGTCATTAGCTACGTTCATTATACTTTTTAATAATCATTTTATTTGTTATATTTGTTAATATTAATTTTGATACTTTGCACAGCCTAGAAATTCATTCGAATAAGGATAAGATTTCATGCACAAGATATTTTTAAAAGCTAGTGATTTTGGCGCACAATTTTAAAAGAATGGTACTGTACTATAGGTAATTTTTTATTTTCTATATAAACAATGGCTTATTCATCAGGTCAAGGATGGTGGATAATATTTTGGACATTGAGAAAAACAATTTCAGATAGAAACCCTAATTTTTTTCTTCTCAAAAAGAAAAACTTTCCAGCCGCCACCACCCCGAAATCCGGCAAAGCTCCGGCAATTGAAACCCTACCCAGTTTCTCCATTTTCTCAGACCACACAGAAACCCTTCTTCCTTCTCCCCTTACCATTGCTCACATCTCTCCCATTTTCCTATTCTTTTTCCAGTGAACTAGTCCAGAAACCACTGCCTCACCAGCAAACCACCATGGCCCCACCGGTGAGATAGCCAACGAGCTTCGAGCTCACAAACAAACACCACCAGACCTCCAGCAAACCAGACCCCACAACCACCCCTAAAACCCCCTGCTTTTCCCCTTGTTCGCTGCAACCAGGAGCTCCGGCGAGGAGTTTCAAATTCCGATGAATCGGAGCAAAGCAGACCCAGGACGCGACCAGTCCCCTTCCCCTTCCCCTTTCACGTTTTCTTCCTTTTTTTTACAGGTGTTTTGGCTTCAACCAGTCCTCAAGCCCCAAGAACCAGCAGAACACCAGGGCCCCATCAGTGAACTTGAAGCCAAACACACCGGAGAAGACGACCGGCGAACAACAACCCAAAATCAACTCCAAATCACTAGAAATCAAGCACACCAGTGAGCTTGAAGCTCGAGGAACCAGACCATTTTTGCTGCGACCAGCAGCTTCAATCCAACATCTCCACCAAATAACTCCGACTAAGCTCAAAGCTTCAGTCATTTCCAACAATAGCAACAACAACAACAACCGGCAACCACCGGTGTGGCTCCATCTCCGGTAACGTTTTTCACTACGTTCCTCTTTTTAGATCTGGCCGGAAGGGTTCAAACTCCGGCCATCTTTTATCTTTATATTTTAGTTCAAGTTTAGTTACTATTTGTGTTATCTGTTGATTATTTTAATGATGGGTTTGATTTGTTCATTTTGAGTATTTTCATTTTTTTTTCTTTCTTTTTTGCCAGTGATGTTTGAATTATAAATGGCCTATTTACAGACTGGCGCTACTCTTTCTTAATTACTTTATTTGATTTCCTTAATTACAGTTGTTACCGTTGACTATTGATATATATATATATATGATTGTTTTACTTTATTTTATCTTTAGTTTGTCAATTGCTTTGAGCTTACATTTGCTTTATTTATTCATTATTGTTCTATTTTTGGTATGTGTAATCGCTTTTGATTCATGATTGTGTGCACTTTTACTAAAAATTTAAGTAACTATGTTTTTGCTATTTGATCATTCTTCTTATTATTATTATTTTATTTTGTTTTGTTGTTATTCATTTCTATTACTTTGTACTGTTGTTCTCATTTGGTTTTTAATTTTTTATTTTTTACATGTATTATTTTCATCTCATTTTGTTAATTTCATATAATTTTATGCTTGAAAATTACGAGTTCAAAATGGTCAATGAGAAAATCTCTCCGTCGATTTTGGAGGCCTCTACATTGTAAAAGGCGGAAATTTAGTTTAAGTTTATACGTATTGTTTGCTAAAAGTGGCCGATGAAGAAATTACCGTTGATTTCCAAGGCCTCCCAAGTTAATAAGACGGGTTTTTATTTTTAAGTTATTATTAATTTATTTATTTTTATTTATATTTATTTAGTACTAACACTTTTACTAAGTGTCTTTACAGGTACGCAGAGTTGCTTCCCATTAGAGCTATTCGAACAAAGTTCGAATTATATTGTTTTATTATTTATTGTGTATATTATTGACGATAGGCAAATATTATGTTGTTTCTCATATTACTTGTTTGTTTTATTACTTGTGTATATTGCATGTTTGTTATATTTGTATACTATTTTTACCTCCTCAATTTGAAAAAATGAATTCAGTCGGGACCCACAGTTGTGGATTTCGAAGGATGCGTAACACCTTCCCTTCGAAATAACTTGAACCCCTTACCTAGAATCTTGGTTTCGTAGATCACTTAATGGTTTCCTAGTTTTTTTCTAAAATTAGGTGGCGACTCCTTTAAAATTCGTTTATTCTTGAAATTCTTTTAAAATTAAATTAATTCATTATTTTTTGAGTCACCGCGACGTTTTGCCCTATTTGAATAGAGTAGGGATGTAAACAAAGCCTCCTACATTCCATGAAGTTAGAGTTACTCACCTAAAAAAGAGGTGGAGAAAGTGGAAAAAATTGTTGATGAGCATAAAGTGCAATGGACAAAGTTTGGATGTTCCATTATGATGGACAAATGGACGGCACGAAATGGTAAAATCATCATCAATTATTTGGTGAATTCTCCAATCGGTAGTGTATTTCTTGGTTCTGTTGATGCTAGCAGTGAATTTACCGATTCCACCAAAATGTACAAGTTGTTTGAAAGCACTGTTGAAAGAATTGGACCGGAAAATGTTGTACAAATTGTCACCGATAATGCTAGTGAGAATGTTAAAGCGGGAAGCATGATGATGGGTGCGTACCCACACATTTATTGGACTCCATGTGCCGCTCATTGCATCAACTTGATGTTTGGTGACATATTCAAGGTTAAGCCATATGCTTCCGGTAATATCACTCTCCTATCCTCTAACTTTCTTTCTAGTCAATTTTAATACTCATTAGCTACTAATTAATATAATCTTACTTTAACAATTTTTAAGAAGGCCATCATAATCCATTCTTACATTAGTCAAAGGCCATTGTTGTTAAACTTGATGAGAAAATTCACCAAGGAAAGAAATTTGGTGAAACCGGCCAAGACAAGATTTGCAACGGCCTTCTTAACTTTGAGAGCTATGTACATACAAAGAAAAAACTTGAGAACTTTAGTCCTCTCAACTGAATGGACTTCAAGTAAATTTGCAAAGGAAACTTTGGGGAAAGAAGTTGCCAATCTTATTATTTCTGCCCACTTTTGGAATGATGTTGTTCGAGCACTTACAGTTTGTGGTCCTTTGACAAAAGTGTTTCGTTTGGTGGATGGGGAGAAAAAACCACCAATGGGCTATATTTATGAAGCAATGGATAGAGCCAAAGAAACTATTGCACGGGGTTTTCGTGGAGTTAAGAAGCAATATGAGAAAGTGTTTGAAACTATTGATGCAAGGTGGTCAGACCAACTCCATCGGCCTTTGCATGCTGCAGGTCATGTTTTGAACCCAGGATTGTACTATAAAGCTCAAGAAGAGGGAACTTTACTACAAAGTCTGTGGACTGAGTATTATGCATGTATTGAGAAGATGATCCCCGATACAGCAATACAAGATTTACTAGTCGCTGAGCTTCCTAGGTACAAAATGGCGGATGGACTATTTGGTTGTGGTCCGGCTAAAAGAGCTAGAGACACAAGGTCACCGGGTAAGTGAGTTGATTTAGCTCTTACTTAAATTATTTGACTTATTTATACTCATTAACCTTTAAATTTATTTTATTATAGTTGAATGGTGGTCACTATTTGGTAGTGAAACACCAAGCTTGCAAAAGTTTGCCATGAAAGTATTAAGCCTAACTTGTAGCTCATCCGGATGTGAGCGAAATTGGAGTGTGTTTGAACACGTAAGTAAAAAATTTATATCCTAATTTTCATATTATATTATTATCAAAATATCTATTAGTTAATATCTATAACTTATGTGCAGATTCATTCCAAAAAGAGGATAGGCTTGCACTATCGCATCTCAATGATCTAGTGTACATTAAGTACAATAGAACATTGAAACGTCGTTATGTGATCTCATTGATCCAATTCGCTTGGATAACATTGATGATTCAAATGAATGGTTAGTTGGATTCCCCGAATATCAAGAAGATGAACTAGTATATGAAGATGATGATTAACTTGGGGTAGTGTTGCTACGGCAATTGGAGCTGATGAGAGTATCTATCCTCTTAGGGGACTTTCATCAAGATCAAGTGCACTTGACAAGGGCAAAGGAGTAGAAACTACATCTACAAGTTCAACTTCAAGTAGGACTCGGACACTAATTGATGAAGACTATGAGGAGGAAGAAGATGAGGAGCAATATAATGATGTAGAGGATGTTGATCTTCAAGAGTTGGATAGTTTTGAAGAAGAATAGACTTTTAGAGTTCTAGTATTGTCTTTTGAATTATTGGGTCTTTAAAGTTCTAGACTTTTAGTTTTTGAATTGAAATATTTGCTAATATATGTTATTGACTTATTGCTATTGAGATTTTGGATATTTATATATGCAATTAAATATTTTTAATTTTTGGTATTAATTGGAGCCTCGATTCAAAAAGGCGAGCGCCTCGCCGCTCGCCTTGCCGCGTGGCAGGCCCTTGTCGCCTTTTGTCGCCTCTCGCCGTCCAAAACACTGCCCTACCCATATAATTTATCTTTTCCAGTAGGGGTCGTGCCATCATTCCGACCCTACCCATATTATTTCTCTTTTTCAATAGGATGTGTCGTCAATCTGACTTTTCCTATATAATTTTTATTCTCCAGTTAGGTCGTGCCATCATTCCAACCCTACCTATATAATTTTAATTTTAAGATTGTGACCACTTTCAGCCATCAAATCTAACAATGACTTTCTTATTTAATATCGACTCGTCTATTGATTCCAACACGATCCATATACTTTATACTAGATTTTGAACACTTTTCGGCGACTATTGCATTGTGAAAAGGTCAGTCTACTTGTATGTCGATTACGTAAGTCACTCTATGGTCTGAAATAGTCTGTGCAAGCTTGGTTTGGGAAGTTCAACACTGTAATTTTATCACTCTGTGTTTTATCAACATTATGCTCAAATCTAATATTTCATGAGAAGACTACGCACATTGAGATTGACTGTCAATTTTGTGAAGTCGAGTGATCAACCTACAGATATCTCTCTAAGCCCCTCATCGGTCCTCGTATTAATTACATTTGTAACAAGCTAGGTACATATGATTTGTATGCACTAGCTTGAGGGGGAGTGTTAGAATAGAAATAGATATATACAATCCTACTTAGAATAGGAATAGGAATAGGAATAGGACTAGTAATAGTATCCTACTTGGTAAAGGATTATATTGTAGTGTCTATAGATAGGGTCTCTTTGTAATAATGTAGATAACAACACAACTCAATAATATTCTTCTCTTATATTTCTCACAGAGGTTTCTTTAGGACTCAATGGGTGAAGAAGGACCCATTGATGAAGTTTCCACATACCTTGATAGAAACCCTAGGTGAAATTAGAGAAGACTTGGACCTTTGGAATCCTTGTTCATTCCTTGGGAGAGAAGCTTCGGGGAGAAGAATTTGATTTTGAGTGAATGAGAGAATAAGGAGGTTAGGGGTCTTAAGAATCAGTTATAGTCTCCAAAATAAACCCAAAACGACATAGTATAGGAATTAAAAGAGTAGGAAAAGACCCAACTACCCCTGAAGTTGGCTTCCACGGACCGTGAAAGCTTATATGGTCCGTGAACTTCTCTCGTGGAAGTAAATGTTGCAAACTTCAGCAACTTTTCTACACTTTTCTGATTTATCTGAGTTAGGCACTTCCGAGGTGTTACAAGGGATGAGCCAAGTTAAGAAGTCAAAGTTTGCATTGCTCAGTAGGCAATAAGAGCATTTTTAGATGAATAAATGATAAACTCTTCAAGAGATATTGAATAGATTAATTGACATCAGTAATGAATTGAACTCTCCTGGAGATCATCCCTTGAAGGAAGAAGATTGAAAAATTTCTAGATATCTTACATGACTCTTGGGAAAGCAAGGTCAATACAATAATGGAGGCAATATTTGGAGACAATGTTATAGATGAAGTCGTGAGAAACTTGAAGACCTTTGAAATGAAGAAATTCCAAAATCAGAAGAATGCTCCACCAAGAAAGGAAGTGAACCTGGTCCTTAAAGCCACCCAGAATCAAGATGTTGATGAAGAAGATATGCTAACCTGGAGGTTCCAAAGGATTATCAGGAGAGAAGGGCTCTAAAACAGAGGTAGCAGCTCAAATTCAAGAGCACCTGATAGGGGGAACTCTGAGGTATGCCACAGATGTGAAGTCCTCACCACTTTATCCAGCAGTGTCCAGAAAGAGAGACAGAGTGGAGAAGGAATGCTCTTGACAAAGAAAACAGGGTTCAAGTTCCTGGAAGCAGGATAACTACTCAAATAGATCAAATAGTAAGGAAAGCACTAGCTTCCATGGAAACTCCTCAAGTGATGATGAGGATGATGATGTTGAAGAGGATAATCAATTCCTACTGACCATGGAAGAACCTGATAATATGATTTAGCCACTGAATATAAAGAATGAAAGGCTAAGGTGAGTGAAAACAGAAGCATGTGATATGCCGGTAGTGCTTGTTCTAGACACATGACAAGAGAAAAGGAAATTTTTCTTTCACTAGAAGCCTATCAAGGAGAGAGTGGAATTTGGAAAGCAAAAAAAGACATCATTAGGATTGAGAATATACATCATGTCAAAGCATTAAAGCACAGCCTATTGAGTGTGTCACGGATGTGTGATAAAGGGAACCAGGTTGTATTCACCTCAGATGACTGTACTGTTAGTCTGTTACAAGTTCCAAAACCAAGAACGTGGTTCTTTGAGGAGGAAGACACCAAAATGTATACAGTTGACGTCATGGCTCCGTTGAGGAATTAAGCTATAAACTAAGGTGCACATGAGAATGACTCGCTATTATGGCACAAAAGGCTAGGACATGCAAGCTTCTCTCAACTCAACAAGTTGATATCAAGGACTTGGTTCTTGGGTTGCCAAAATCCATGTTATGAAGAAAAGGTGTGTGATGCACGTGCCGGAGGAAAACATGTCAAGTCCTCATTCAAATCAAAGAAGATGGTAAGTACAACCCGACCACTAGAGCTGTTAAACATAGATATGTAGACCTATGAGGGTTCAAAACAGAGGGAGTAAGAGATACATGTTTGTGATTGTTAACAATTATTCCAAGTTCACATGGACATTGTTTCTTGTCTCCAAGGATGAAACATTCAATCTATTCTCAATATCTGTGAAGGAGCTGCAAAGGAAGTTGAATGTTCAAGTGGCTAGCATCATATCTAACCATAGAACTGAATTGAGAATGCTAGTTTTCTAGAATATTGTGGACATCATGGGGATCAATCACAACTTCTGAGAACCTAAAACTCCACAGCAAGATGGTGTTATTCAAGGAAGAACAGGACCTTGGAAGACATGGAAAAAACTATGTTCACAGCAAGTAATCTTCCAAAGTCATTTTGTGCTGAAGTTGTGAACATTGCATGCTATATCATCAACAAATGCATGATAGACCTTTGCTAAAGAAGACTCCCTAGGAACTTCTAAAGGGAATCAAGCCAAATTTTACTCATCTTGTAGCTTTTGGGAGCAAGTGTTTTTTCCACAACAATGGAACAAGCTCTAGGAAAGTTTGATGCAACAAGTGACGAAGGAATCTTTATTGGATATTCATCACATAATAAAGCTTACAAGGTATACAACTAGAGGACCTCATATGTTGACGAAAGTGTTCATGTAAATTTTGATGAATCTGACAGCCTGAAGGAGAGAGGAGCACAGGATAATGATGATGATGTTGAAATTGGGATCACACAGAGCTATGATGATAACCATCGCAAGACCTTTAAAAGAATTTGGTTGAAAGGGGATCACATGGGCCACAAAACAAGAACTCGAACAAGATATGAAGTTGACAAGAGGGATAGAATAGGTCAGCAATATTAATGAACCTGGTTCACCTAAATCTCTAGGACCTGAGCTGAGCAAAGCATCAAACAGTTGCTGAGAGATGAGAGAACTAAAATTTGGAGAAACCGGTTATATGGAACTTGTGTGTGATAATCAAGCGGCCTTTCATGTCACATCAAACTCAGTGTTTCATGACAGAACTAAGCACATTGAGATTGATTGTCACTTTGTCAGAGAAAAGATACTCCCCGGCAGAGGCGAACCCACATACAAAGTTGGGGAGTGCACATGCACCCACTAACTTCGGAAAAAATCATGTGTATATATATATATATCTATCTTGAGAAACTGACATAAACTAGGATATAATTATCAGTGTACCCATAAGGAGCATAGGAGTGTCTTTTGTTGCTAGTATAAGCCAGAGGAAGGTGGGAGTGGCCTCTGTGGTGGACAAGCTGAGGGAAGAGAGACTGAGATGGTTTGGGCATGTGAAGAGACGGTGCACAGACGCCCCAGTGAGGAGGTGCGAGGGGCTGGTTGTAGAGGGTACGCGGAGGGGTAGAGGTAGGCCTAAGAAGTATTGGGAAGAGGTGATTAGACAGGACTTGGCTCAGCTTCGCATTACCGAGGACATGACTCTAGATAGGAAGGAGTGGAGGTCGCGTATTAAGGTTGAAGGTTAGTAGGGCTAGCGTGTTATCTTCCCGTGCGAGGGTTTCGGTGGGTAGCGTTTGTAGTAGTCCTAGCCTTGCTCTTGTAGTTCTTGTCTGTGATTCTATAGCCATTTGTCGTATACTGTGTTTCACCTCTCACAGTATTTTCTTGATGTTATTGTCTCCTTTGTTGATTATGCACTTTTCTCCTATTGGATACTATGTCCTATATAATGTTTCCTCTTCTTTTACTTGGGTTGTCGTACTTGAGCTGAGGGTCCTCCGGAAACAGCCTCTCTACCTCCACGAGGTAGTGGTAAGGTCTGCGTACACTCTACCCTCCCCAGACCCTACTTAGTGGGATTGCACTGGGTATGTTGTTGTTGTTGTTGTATAAGCCAGAGGAATCACCCTTGAGACCAGAGTTCAAATCCAGCTAAAACCCTTTTTTGTTGTTTTTATTTTAAGTTTTACTTAGAGCTCATATTGGTACACCCAAAATCTTTAAATCCTAGGTTTGCCTCTGCTCTCAGGAGATGTTAAAAAAAAATTGAAATTAAGTGATCAACTTGCATTAATCTTCACCAAGTCCCTCACCGGTCCTCGTATTAATTACATTTGTAACAAGCTAGGTACATATGATTTGTATGCACCAGCTTGAGGGGGAGTGTTAGAATCGGAATAGGAATATACAATCCTACTTAGAATAGGAATAGAAATAGTATATAGTATACTACTTGGTAAAGGATTGGATTATATTGTATAAATAGGGTCTTTGTGTAACATATTTTCAGCTCTCTTGTATTATGATAAGTTTTATTTTTTCCCTTTCTAGAGCTAACTACCCCTACTTTTGTAAATCTTGCATCCTCTGGACACTTTGTTATAATACACTTCTCACTTCATTAAAAAAAGATTTGAGATGGGAATAAGATGGTCAAACCTTTCTTTTCATTGCGCAGAACTTGCAATCTGAGGCTGATGGCGGGAGGATCTGATTAGCAATAAGCCTCTTGACAGGAACATCTTCCATCTTTAAGGAAGCACACAACCTGGACGATTCACTAATTGCCATAACCTGAAGGGCACATGGTGACTCCCACCGGAAACAGAGTGAGAATCACGAGTCAACAAGCAGATCACTATTTTTCATATGGCAACAAAACCAAGGTATTTAGCACTATAAAAGTCTACACTAATTGTATTTCTCTAACATTTTCTATTTGCAAACTTCTCGTAATCCAAAATGTTAGGTTCAGGCAATTTTTCTGAACTTTAAGACTTGATGTAGTTGACAATTAACTAGGGAGTAGGTTTTTATTTTCTAGGTGGGGTAATTTAGAGTTTAGTTAGTTCTACTCTGTACAGGAATTTAGCCTCTTTGCCTTGAAATCCTTTTGGATTCGAAAAAATGAAACAAAACATACCAATAGCTAAAAAAATTCATTGAGACTTGAAAGTTTAGATACTGGAAAAGTATATTTTATTCATAGTGTTTCTACAGTATTTATAAGAGAACAAGTAAAGACCAAATAAACTAATCAATCCCTAATTCTTAGGAAATCCTTGAATCAAGGGATTTCCTCTAAACTATTTTCCTAGAATAATATATTCTAATCCCATATTCACAGGAGCAGATTCTAATCAAATCTGCCAGCTTTATTTGTGGAGCAGATTATAATCAAATCTGCCAGCTCAATGGTGGAGCAGATTATGACTAAATCTGCCTACTCATTCAACAAGACTGATATTTCAAGTACACTTCAGTTTTTAAAATTTTTAATTTAAGCTCAAATGTGAGACAAATATAATAGTTGTGTGATGCAAACCTTGGAGACCACGGTTCAAATCTTAGCAGAAACAAAACACACTATAGGTGATTTCTCCCCCTCTTAGAAGTTACCCCGTATACAGTGGTTTCTGCCTTACACTAACAGATCCTAATCAGGCAGATTTAGGAAAACATGCACAACACCAGACAGAAAATATTACCGTGGGGATTGTTACTATGATAAATTCTGTTGAGGATGTGTCACGAAAAAGCTCTCTTACTTTTATCATCCTCTCCCTTAACCGCTCCAATTTATCTGCCTGCACACATGCGAAATATGTGAGATTGACAAGATTATGCACATGAATACCCAGCAGTACATATTCCTAACTATGTAAAGCTTACAGCATCTGGCTTGGGCGATCCTTCCTGGCCAAAGACAGACTTTATTGCTGAAGTGGCAGAAGCTATCTTCTGTCTCAACTGAAAAAGAGTTTATCCAGAGTAGAACAAAAGTAGATTACAGAGTTAAACCAGGTCAAGAATACTTTAAATATGAATATATGATAACAGGCAGTTGGAAGAGAAAAGGAATTCCAGAGCCTTCTGTTGCAGAAAGAAACTAGCTGTCCAACTAAGAACCATAAGCCAAAAAGTTGCCTTCATTAAGGAAGAGAAATTTTAAGCAGAAAACAATTTGTAAAGCATAACCAAGGAACCAAGTAGTTGCACACTGGGAACACAATACAGGGAATGATGATGAGAAGCTTTAAGCACAACAAATGAAGGTCTTTCTGCATTCCTTGAGCATTATTATACCTTCCCTAAGCATTAGTATACCTTCCCTATATCATTCACTTTTTTCACACAACAGAACAACTGATCAATAAGTACATGACAGAAGAAAGATGTTGCCTAAAGAGAAAATCCGTCCATATCATGTTTTTGCATTCCTGAAATTTTCTTTTCCAATCAAAAGCAGATATGGAATTGAACAGATTTGCTACCTTCAAAATCTTTCCAATTGATTTATCCAAGAAGTCTGGCAATGACAAGAGCCGTAGAGTATGTCCCTGAGAGGAAACAATAACTATTAGGAATGTCTTACCAAAACATAGTTTAACGGACATATCATGCCATTCTCACCGTCGGGGCTGTGTCAAACACTATACGAGTAAACATATTATATTCCTGCGAATCAAGGATTTGCATAACCTGGCAAGAAGATCTGTAGCCAGTTAGGTTGAAGGAAAACATTAACACTTTTGATGGAAAATATGACCACAAACTTTAAGTATAAAAAGTTATGGCACCTTTGAAATTGCAATGGCTTCATCTAGACCAGGAGGAGGTGTATCCAGCAGTTCTCCAAGCTTTAGTTCCCCAAGCTTGCACACGCAAGAAGAGGAATAAGTTAGTAGTGAAACAAGTGAAATCAACTCCATTTTGGTCAAGAAAATCGAAGGTCAAAACTGAACACGCAAGTGGCAGAGAGAATCAAACAAAAAAGAAAAGGACTTCAATTTCATTACTTCTCGTAAGTGCAAACCTAAGCTTTATGTGGCTAGCTAAAAGACTTATTTCCCACTTTTATCACTCTTATTAAAGAAGAGAACTCACAGAGATTTGATTTAATTTAGGGAAAAGAATTCTACCTGTTCAGCAAGCACTCCAAGGCCCATACCGTCCATAAAGTCTTTGATACCAGATCCTCCACTTATCTGGGTTGCACTTCGAAATTCTTCCTTGGCCTTTTCAGGATTCAACTGACATATTGACAATAGTATTCAAAATGAGCCTTAAACATGACACTGTTTAATTTAGTACCAAATCCCCAGACACCCCCATCCCTGGCCTCCAGCGAGGAGAACATTGCAATACTGGGTTATTGATTCAACGTTGGATATCACCAAATACAAGTAGGAAGAGGCTTTTCACAACCTCAAGGGCAAATAATGGAGAATACGGGCCTTCAACTGGAACTAGAGTCCCGCCAGCCAAATCCTACAGTCAGAACATGCAGACTGAATGAATCTGGTCACACAAGAAAAAAGTCCAAAAAGGAAAAGCGAAAAAGTAATTCAAAGAACTGCCTGAAATGCAATAAAAAAAAAACACTATCTTATACCTGGGCAAAAGAATCACTTAAGGAATGTGCAGGATCAGTTGAAACTACTAAAGTGGGATGACCATTATTTGCAAATTTTACAGCAAGTGAAGCAGCACAACTTGTCTTCCCAACTCCTCCTTTACCACCTAGCATGTAATACTTACGCTCGGTCCCAGAAACCATTTCATCAAATCCAGCAGGAGAAGCTACTGCTCTCACTGCCATTAGCACAAAGATTTAGCAACATTAACAAGGCCATAATAATTGGCATGGCTAGTGGAGGAAGTGAAACACTCTTGGGTTACCGTTTCTAATTGAATTCTAGTAAAAAAAAAATATCTGATTGAGCTTACAAGGAATATATGCCACTCAATATTTAATTACTTGGAGGATGAAAAGATTACAGGGCAGTATACCATATAGACTAGACAAAACATCAAAACTGTCAAATTTGCAACCATATAATGGCTCTTTTACACCACACAGAAATTAAGGACAAATCTTCTCAAATTCATCAGCAGCTACCAGATGGTCAAACTAAAATTGTAATCAGGCTAATATCATCATAACCATCACCCTCATTTTAACAAGTGTAGTGGTATGATTGAATATATCACTGGTTGCATCGTCTTAAACCTGGGGTCTCTCTTCATTCTTATTCATCAGCATTACCTTCAAGCATTTAACTAAAATAAGTGATTAACATCAATCACTTTCAAATTCTTTTTTACCAATTTCATAAATAAAAAAAAAAGTGATTAACATAAGATTATTTGCTGGGACTGCAAGGGTAAACCATCTCCATCATCTTAATCTTGTAGCTTATGTCAATGCAAACTAGCTTAGTTTTATCTGGCTTCCAAAGATATTACTCAATTCGACGATTGTAAAGGGAAAAAAATTCAATGAATGGTTGGTCCTAAATGATGAGGAATATGGTGCAGTCACCTATATGCTAATATAGAACTTGCAACTGCACACCTTTTTTCTTAAAATTATTGTCAAAAATATAGGAGAAGAATATTATTGAATTGTTGTATCTACATTATTACATAGAGACCCTATTTATAGAGACCCTATTTATAGATACTATAATACAATCCTTTACCAAGTAGGATACTATTTACTATTACTATTCCTATTCCTATTCCTATTCCTATTCCTATTCTAACTAGGATTGTATATACCCATTCTTATTCTAACACTCCCCCTCAAGCAAGTGCATACAAGTCATATGCGCATAGCTTGTTACAAACGTAATTAATACGAGGACAGATGAGGGGCTTGGGGAGATATCTTCAAGTTGATCACTCGTCTTCACAAAATTGACAGTCAATCTCAACGTGCTTAGTCTTCTCATGAAATACTGGATTTGATGCATAATGCTAGTCAATCTCAATTTGTTTGGTCTTCTCATGAAATGCTGGATTTGATGCATAATGTTGATAAAACACAGAGTAATAAATTCTTGAATTGCAGTGTTGAACTTCCCAAATCAAGCTTGAGAAGATTGTTTCAAACCATAGAGTGACTTACACAATAGACATACAAGGCTACCAGACTCCCCCTTAGCAACAAAACGGTTGCTCCATACAGACTTCTTCCTCAAGATCACCTCTTTTTCTTTTTTGTGTAAATCATAAAACTGGCTGAAAAATGCCCATGCGCCAGACTACTAGATTTGAGGCTAAAAGTGGCCACAATTTGAGAAATAAATTATATGGGTAGGGTTGGAATAATGACACGACCCCACTGAGAAATAGAAATTATATAGGAAAGGTTGGATTGACGGCACGACCCTATTGAAAAAGAGAAATAATATGGGTAGGGTCGGAATGATGGCACGACCCTACTAAAAAAGAGAAATTATATGGGTAGGGTCGGAATGATGGCACAACCCTACGCAAATCAAATTTGAAGAGTCACCGAAAAGACGAATGGCACTACACAAATCAAATCTGAGTCACCAAAAAGACACACGGTGCTATACAACTCAGACATGAGAAAGTAGTTCAGACAAATCCACGATACTATGCAAATTAAATATGAAAAGTAGTCTGGAGAGATGCACAGTGCTACGCAAATTAGATACGAAAAAAAATAACCACTGAAAGGATGGCGCGGTGCTACACAAATTAAATATGAAAAAGTAGTCACCAGAAGGATGGCACAGTGCTACATAAATTAAATATGAAAAAGTAGTCACCAGAAAGATGACACAGTGCTACAGAAATACTGACGGATATGGGGATGACACAAAACAATCGTAGATAGTCACTAGAAATTGATGCACAGTGACCTGTCTAACCGAGTTTTCTTCCCATGAATATGGGGTTCATGCATATATTATTGGCCCTACTTTTGGTAACATAATCATTGGCCAAACGGACAGCATATATGGGTCATAGCCTCCCGTCAGCAGCAGAAGCTCTTTGATTCTCTACCAAGATCGTAGAGGCTCTAATACCATGTGAGAAATACAGGAGAAGAATATTAATGAATTGTTATATCTACATTATTACATAAAGACCCTATTTATAGACACTAATACAATCCTTTACCAAGTAGGATACTATTTACTATTCCTATTTCTATTACTATTTCTATGCCTATTCTTTTTTTCTTTTTTTTTTTGATAACTGAGAAATCCGTCTATGACCCGCCCTTTGGACCAATCACAGCCTTCTAAACTCGGTGGATAATGGACCCACCCCTCTACCCTTCTCCACTTAAATACCGGGCTTCGCTTTGCATGGTGTATGGCTTGAACCTGCGACCTAAGCCACAAATCCTCCACCTTTTGCCACTTGAGCTAGGCCTTGGGGGCTTCTATTCCTATTCTTAGTAGGATTGTATATACCTATTCTTATTCTAACAATTATAATCAAGAAAGTTTTTTGGTCTTCCCTCACAGATACAAAATCTGCGAGAAGCCGTTGTTTTTTTAAAAAAATAAATCAAATGGAGTGACCATAACCACTTTTTATTAAAAAGAAACAGAAACCATGGTCCAAAAGAAACAAGGATTAGGCCCAAAACACAAGCCCAATCCAAAAATAAAAAAACAAACATAAAGTCAAACAAAATCAGATAAAGCCTCCATTAGGAAAGTAGACAAACCATCACTTCCAATCTAGAACCTTTCGGCAACTAAGAATGCCGATGGAAGATTCAAACAAAAACAAATGGTCACTGTGAGAAATATAAGGAAAGAATATTATTGAATTGTTGTTGTAATAATTACATAGAGAGCCCTATTTATAGACACTATATAATACAATTCCTTACCAAATAGGAGACTATAAACTATTCCTAGTTTGTGTAGGATTGTGTTTTCCTATTCTATTCTAACACTCCCCCTCAAGCTGGTGCATACAAATTATATGTACCTAGCTTGTTACGAATGTAATTAATACGAGGACCGGTAAGAGACTTGGTGAAGATATCTGCAAGTTGATCATTTGACTTCACAAATTTGGTAACAATATCTCCTGAGAGTATCTTTTCTCTTACAAAGTGACAATCAATCTCAATGTGCTTAGTCCTCTCATGAAACACTGGATTTGATGCGATATGAAGGGCCGCTTGATTATCACACACAAGTTCCATATGACCGGTTTCTCCAAACTTCAGTTCTCCAAGCAACTGTTTGATCCAAACTAGCTCACAAGTTGCTACAGCCATTGCTCGATATTCTGCTTCTGCACTGGATCGAGCAACCACACTTTGTTTCTTACTCTTCCGTGACATCAAATTACCTCCAACTAAAACACAATATCCGGATGTAGAACTTCTATCAAAGGGTGATCCTGCCCAATCAGTGTCTGTATATCCGGTGATATGCTCATGGCATTGATCCTCGAAGAGTAGTCCTTTACCAGGAGCCGACTTTATATATAGCAGAATTCGAACAACTGCATCCCAATGACTATCACGAGGAGAAGTCATAAACTGACTTACAACACTCACAGGAAAAGAGATGTCCGGTCTAGTCACAGTGAGGTAATTCAACTTTCCAACCAACCGTCTATACCTTTTAGGATTACTGAGTTGCTCCCCCTGTCCTGGAAGGAGTTTAACATTCGGATCCATAGGAGTGTCAATGGGTTTACATCCCATCATTCCTGTCTCCTCAAGAATGTCTAAAGCATACTTGCGTTGAGAAACAACAATACCTGATCTAGACTGAGCAACCTCAATACCAAGAAAATACTTCAATCTGCCAAGGTCTTTAGTTTGGAAATGCTGAAAGAGATACTGCTTCAAATTAGCGATACCAACTTGATCATTGCCGGTGATAACGATATCATCAACGTAAACTACCAAATAAATACACAGATTTGGTGTTGAATGCCGATAAAACACAGAGTGATCGGCGCCACTACGAGTCATGCCAAACTTCTAAATTACTGTGCTGAACTTTCTAAACCAAGCTCGAGGAGATTGTTTCAGACCATATAGTGACCGACGCAATCGACATACAAGGCTTCTAGACTCCCCCTAAGCAACAAAACCAGGTGGTTGCTCCATATAGACTTCTTCCTCAAGATCACCATGCAGAAAAGCATTCTTAATGTCCAACTGATGAAGAGGCCAATGACGAACGACAGCCATAGATAGAAAAAGACGGACTGATGCTATTTTGGCCACAGGAGCAAAAGTGTCACTATAATCTAGCCCAAATATCTGAGTATACGCTTTAGCAACAAGGCAAGCCTTAAGCCGATCGACTTGACCATCTGGACCAATTTTGACCGCATAAACCCAACGACAACCAACAGTAGACTTACCTGTAGAAAGGGAGACAAGCTCCCAAGTACCACTTGAATGTAAAGCAGACATCTCATCAATCATAGCCTGCCTCCATCCAAAATGAGAAAGTGCTTCTCCTGTAGTCTTAGGGATGGAAATAGAGGACAAAGATGATACAAAGGCATAATGGGGTGAAGATAAACGATGATAACTCAAGAAAGTATAATGGGGATTAGTATTTCGAGTAGATCGTATACCTTTTTGAAGTGCAATCGATTGGCTAGCAGGGGCAAGGCCACAGTGGGAGCAGGGTCTGGCGCATGACATGAATCATTTGAGACTATTGCTGGACGTGGACGTCGATGATAAATTAGGAGTGGTGGCACTATAACTGGAGATGGAGAAGATATCGTAGGTCCCTCAAAAGTCGGTACAGGTAAGACCTAAGGTATGGGTAAGACCTCAAAGATATCAAGATGATCAGAAGATGTGTAGTAAGGTTGAGATTCAAAGAATGTTACATCGGCAGACATAAAATATCGGCGAAGATCATGTGAATAGCAACGATACCCTTTTTGAACTCGAGAGTAACCAAGAAAGACACATTTAAGAGCACGAGGGGCTAATTTATCTTTTCCTGGGGCTAAGTTATGAACAAAGCATGTGCTCCCAAATACACGAGGCGGGATAGAATAGAGATGTGACTGTGGATATAGTATGGAATGTGGAACCTGGTTCGAAATAGAAGATGAGGGCATTCTATTAATTAAATAACAAGATGAAAGGACTGCATCACCCCAAAAACGCAGCGGAACATGGGATTCAATGAGGAGAGTGCGAGCAGTCTTAATGAGATGCCTATTCTTTCTTTTCGCTACACCATTTTGTTGAGGAGTGTATGGACAAGATGTTTGGTGAATAATTCCTTGGTGAGACATAAACTCCTGAAACTGGGATGATAAGTATTTTAAGGCATTATCACTACGAAAAGTACGAATAGAAACACCAAACTGATTTTTTATTTCAGCAAAGAAACTTTTGAATATAGAAAATAACTCAGAACGATCTTTCATTAAGAAAACCCAAGTACATTTCGAATAATCATCAATGAAACTAACAAAATAACGAAATCCTAAGGTGGAACTGACTCTACTAGGACCCCAAACATCAGAATGAACTAATGAAAAAATAGACTCTGAACGACCCTCAGTAGCACGTGAAAATGTGGCACGAGTGTGTTTCCCAAGTTGACACGACTCACAATCTAATTTGGACAAACTAGATAAACTAGGCACCATCTGTTGCAGTTTAGATAGACTCGGATGTCCCAAACGTTTGTGAATGAGGTCCAGAGGATCTGTAACAGAGCATGTTGTAAAGGAATTTGAAGAGGTAAGATAGTAAAGGCCTTGTGATTCATGTCCTGTGCCAATCGTCTGTCCCGTACTGCGGTCCTGCATGAGAAAAAAATCATCAAAAAAGGTTATGCCACAATGTAGGGCACGTGTCAAACGACTAACAGATGCCAGATTAAAAGGGGAACCAGGGGCATAAAGAACAGAGTCAAGAGTGACAGAAGATAAGGGTGTGGCTTTTCCAACCCCTTTTGGTTTTGTTTGTATCCCATTGGCCAAAGTAATAGCAGGAGGAGATTGTGAATAAACAATATCTGACAGAAGTGATTTGTTACCAGAAACATGATCAGAAGCGCCCGAGTCCATGACCCATGATCCATGAGTATTAGACTGTGAAACACAAGCAAAAGAATTACCCGCAACAGCAACATCATGTTGAACAACCGAACTACTTGTGGAGACGTTTGCTTACTTGCTCGATATTGAAGGAACTCATCATATTCTGATTGAGCAATATGAGCATTATGGGATGGTCGATCAGGCGGAGCAACAAATGCTGAAGATGTATGCTTACTTGCACGATTACGAAGGAACTCATTATATTCCTTTAGTGTAGCAGGATCATAACTGGGTGGTGGACCATGCAAATTATGACATATGTCACAAGTGTATCCAGACTTATGACAATAACTACACTTGGATCGAGGTTTCCCAAGACGACCTCCTCCTCGTCGATTCTCCATAGATTGATAAACTCATTTTTCTATGGTTTGAGATGCGAGAGCAGAGGAATCAAAGGTCAGTGATGAAACTACTTTGTGGCTGGGAGGCGCGGCAATACGAAGTAGACGAGAGAATAATTCATCAACTGTAGGAATTGTAGGACTAGCTAAAATTTGATCACGCACTGAATTATCGTCAGTAGAGAGTCCAACAAGTGTAAGAACTAGAAACAACGTTTGTCTGTGTTCTTGTTGTTTGTCCACATTTGTAGTGATTGGCATCAACGTGTCAAATTCCTCCATGACTGATTGTACCTGACCCAAGTAAGTAGACATATCGGATTCTTGTTTCTTTAAACTAGTCATTCTAGATATCACATCATAGAATCGAGATATATCATTAGTATATAAAGCACGAGCCTTTTCCGAAACTGAATAACATGTTTGGGATGAGCGAAACAAGGGCATCAACTTGGAATCGATAGATCGCCATAGGAGACTACATAATTGAGCATCAACCTTCTCCTATTGTGCTTTGACGTTATTATCTGTCTCACTAGCCTTTGCCTTTTCATCTACCACACAAGTATTGTTGGTTAAGTGATCATGAACGCCTTGCCCCTTGCACCATAACTTAACCGAGGAAGCCCAGGCTAAATAGTTTGAGCTTCCCATTAATGGTTCTGAAGTGATCATAGCACTTGAACTACCTATATTCTTGGAGCCAAAAATATCAATCCCTAAAAATATATTATGAATTTAGAGAGAGGAAAAAAAAATAAGGCTGGTCAGAATCTGGAAAAAAAAAAGGGTGTAGTCGCCGGAAATTAGGTCTGACTGCCCGAAACTGGTCGGAATAAGAAAATAAATATACAGTCTGCCTCGGAATGGAGAGGCGACCTCAATGAAAAAAAATTGGTCGAAAAGACTGGCCGGAAAGTGTCGCATGTGCCGGCGCGTGATGCGCGTGGTGACGCGACCCTGGAACTCCTGGCGACGCATGAGGGCGCGTGACTCGATGAAACTCAGAGGAGCTCACTGGGGTTTGCTCGCCTAAGTGTTCCGCACCTCATGGTGGTGTGGGTTGTCGCACTACACTTGTAAAACGAAACAACAATGCAAACCAACCGTTGATAGTCACCGGATTCTGACTTCTTTTTTTTTTCTTCTCACCAATGCTCTGATACCATGTAAGAAATATAAGGAAAGAATATTATTGAATTGTTGTTGTAATAATTACATAGAGAGCCCTATTTATAGACACTATATAATACAATTCCTTACCAAATAGGAGACTATAAACTATTCCTAGTTTGTGTAGGATTGTGTTTTCCTATTCTATTCTAACAGTCACGAACAATGAAGAATTGGAGAAGATCGATCAGGTGGGAAGAGAAGAGACTTCAAAACCTGCAACTTCTAGGTCCGCTTCAGTATCTTGGGTCGATTTCACTTTGGACATCTAAATTTCTCACAGACGCCGTAGAATTGATTCCAAAAAAGACTTCTACAGCTCCTTACTTATGGCCTTGTTGTGTTGCTATAACTCTAGGTAAAATTGAACTCTCTCAATTTGGTAAATACCACCGACGTTCCACATCACAACTTTCACACCTACACTATTTCTCAGCAGGTTGAGTCCCAAAGGACTAATACCACTGTTTAAGAGATTCTAGTAGGAGGACCATCAAAATTGTGACACCTTGATGGTCTTTACAGCAGATAAGAAACCAAGTTGACCTTAAAACATGTGCTATTGACTATGTTTGGGTGTGTAACTGACATATTGTAAACCTCTGCCTTATGTTTATTGATTGTTGTGTTTCTTTCAAGCCTGTGATTTCTTAATTGATGATTTGTTGCTTCAATTATGTGTTGAATGATAGTAAAAGCTGCATTTTGACATTTTTGATCTTAAGACTGGGTAGTGGAGGGTTGTTTTGCTTTTCGAGGGTTTAGGCTTGGTGTTTGTCACTGTACTGGCGGTAATATTGTACTTCTTGTTTTTTGTATCTATCATCGTATGTTGTTTAGTGTGTTGCTATTATCGCACTATTTTGTTGTTCTTGTTCCTTTCTTATAGCCTTTGCACGACTTCCCTTGTTAGTTGCTATGGTTTTTTCTACATTGTTTTTTTTTCTTTTTTGATGATGTGGTGTCTGGGTCAGCTTTCTCTCACCTCGACTAGTTTCACGAGATATCTGTCACCTCCCACCAGCAAGAGGTACGGTACCAGGTAACTCTATCCACCAAGACTAGCCAATTCTTCTTCTTTGTACTTGGTTTTGCTGCACTTGAGACCAACAACCTACCTAGGCCTACCACTGTGAGCAAAATACGAAGCATCAACAATAAGGAATGGAGTTATAAAAGGGTGGAGAAAAAATTGGCCACATGGTAAATGCAATACCTCACCCATCAGAATGTTGAGTCTAATCAACAGTGTTCTAGACAATATCACTACCTATATTATGTTCCTTTTTCCCATGTCCTCAAAGGTTCAGAAGCAACTAAACAAGGTAAGAAGATCCTTCCTATGGAAAGGCAATAGTGAAGGACATAAACTTCATCTGTTGAAATGGTCAAAGGTCAGCCAAAAACTCTAGGATGCCTGGGTATCAGAGAGACAAAGACTAATCTAAACACAACACCAACTTGTTAATAAAATGGTGGTGGAGTTATGGTCATGAAACTACAAGTCTTTGGAAGAGGTGGTAACTAGTAACTACCAAACATGGGAAGCAAAACCATTGGTGCACTAGGAAAAACAGATCCCCTCGTGGTGTTGGCACTTGGAAATACATTAACAAGCTTAGAGATGATTTCTTCCTTGATGTCTCTTCCACAGTTGCAAACAGGAACCTAGTGAGCTTCTCGAAGACGAATGGCTTCACAACCAACCCCTGAAGGATTCTCATCCGAGCCTCTAGCAGTTAGCAGTGGACCCTGATTCCTCTATAGCTCAAATAGAGCAGGGAACTCATGGAACACTCACCTCAGGAGATATTTGCAAGACTAGGAACTTGGAAAGATCTTTAATCTTTACAGAATTCTAAAAGACATCATTGTTAATCCCAAACAAGTGAATGACTAAGATGGGGCAGTTCTAGTAAGGAGTCATACTCAGTGAAAGCAGGTTATAGTAAATTGTGTGCACAAAATGAAGGGACTAAAAACTAGCCTTGAAAGCTGATTTGGAGAACAAAAGCACCCACAAAAAATCATATCTTTACATGGACAGCCATTAGAAAAGCACTCTTGATACAAGAAAATCTCTGCAGAAAGAAGTTTCAGGTAACAAACAGATGTTTTATGTGCCAACATAGTTTAGAAATAGTCAATACCTTTTTTTGCATTGTTCAATTGCTACAGATTTGTGGAACATGTTCCTGTCAGTTTTTGGTGTATCAGGAGAATCTAACAGTTGGTAACAACATGCATTTGTTAGAGTATTGGACAGAAAGGAATCACAAATGTTTTATGAGACTCTTCTTTGAAATCTAAATGTGTGATGAGATCTTCAGCTGGAGTAATTTAGCCCATGTAAATGATGTCATCCCTTTTGTAGATTTCATTAGCTCTCTGTTTTTGGCTTAATAACCAACCCTTTTTTGCTTTCTTAGGGAAATGGCTCAATGAACTATCGGTAGGTTTTTGTATGTAGGATCCATCCCTATTCTCTTTTGTATTGTTACTGGATCTTTTTGATGTCATCAATACAACAACTACTTCATCAAAAAGAAAATTCATCAATCTTTCACCCAGTGTTTTGGACGGTGAAAGGCGACCAAGGTCTACCTCGCCACAAGGTGAGGCGAGCGGCAAGGCACTCCCCTTTTTGAAGTGCAGCTCCAATTAATACCAAAAAAAATAAAATTAATTGCATATATAAATAATCAAAATATCAACAGCAATAACATATTAGCAAATATTTCAATTCAAAAACTGAAAATAGATAGTACATACTAAAAGTCTAGAAGCCGAGGAGGAAAGAATAATCTTCCAAGCGGACAGAGACCTAAATTTCCATTAGACCTAAATTTCCATTAGATTCATTCCTAAGCTTGCTTTGTTGCAGCAAGATGATCAGTCCGAGAGTGCTGGAGAGAAGAGAAAGCGGTAAAAACCTCTCTTATTCGGTCACCGAGAAGTCGGACGACTCTTCAGTAACCCAGGGTGATCCGACCCCTTCGACGCTTTTTTCGTTGTATACCCCCTCCATCCTTCGGAGGTGGAAGAAAGGGTTCTCACATTTTAATACATAGTAGGCCCCAGAACGCTAAAAGGTGGGGGAACAAGAGTTGTCACGATAGAAAAGAGAAAAAAATAAATGACTATAAGGAACCAACGGCTCTCTCTTCTTAAACAACCTATATCCTTCAAACTTAATCAGCATTTGATAGATTATCCAACCCCGAGCAATCTTAGTTATTGGTGGGGGTTCGGTTCGTTAGCGGGTATTTGTTTAGTCATTCAGATAGTGACTGGCCTTTCTTTAGCTATGCATTACACACCTCATGTGGATCTAGCTTTCAACAGCGTGGAACACATTATGAGAGATGTTGAAGGGGTCTGGTTGCTCCGTTATATGCATGCTAATGGGGCAAGTATGTTTTTCTCAAACTAATATTGCAGATCGACATCGGGGGTGGCTGTGACTCTTCCTATTGAGTACAATACACAATTCAGACTTGAAGTGAAAAATAAAATTAGAACAGAAGTCAAAACAGTGAGAAAGAAATAGAGGTAGAAGTAAATCTGAAGTCTGGAGAAGAAGGAAAAAGAAACAGTTGATGAAGAAAAGAAGAAGAAATTAGAATAAGAAAAGAAGAAATACGTATTGGTTGGACTTTGGAGTTGTCGGAAAAGTTTGGTTGGTCGCAAGAGAAGTCGAGTCGACTGGTTTGAGTCGCAGTCAAAGAGTGCAACTGTGCAAATTCGAAAAGAAACCCTAAAATTACCCTTTAACTTATAAAATCCTAAATTGGTCATCTTTATTTAAGAAAATACCAAAGGCGACGCCTTTCTCGCCATGGCATCGCCTTTTGAAGATCGCCTAGCCATAAAGCTAAAAGGCGATGAAGGGTCACCTCACCTCTCGCCATTGACGAAAAAGTGATCGCCTTTCACAACATTGCTTTCACCAAGCATTTGGTAATCTTCCCATGTATAGTGCAAACTGAACAGAGTAAATGAACACTGCTTTATCTTAAAAGGATTAAAACCAAACAATTGAACGGAATTAACTTAAAAAGTGTCAAAAGTAAAATTGATTCAAAATTGATCAGACCAAGCAAATACAAATCCCATTGAACTTAAGAGGCAATGGTGCACCCGCCTTCTTTAAATTCCTGATCCGGCTCTGATCTTTCATCCCAAGGGAGACTATTAATGGAAAGCAATTAATTCTATTTTGAAAGCATAACCAAATACTTGATAAATTCAATACAAAATTTATGACCCTGATTGTTTCTCTTATGCAGCAAACCAAGTGACTCCTGAGAGGAAAACATTTGGGCCAGAGACTTGGGTCCTATCAAGGCATTTGACTAAGAGTCAATTGAGAGGATCAAGACCAAGTTTCAATCATTCAGGGTGGTTTGTTTGGTTGTAATATTTACTCCTATGGTTGTTATCATTTGTTAGACATCACCTGTATTACTATTTTGTTTTAAGTCTGAACTGGGAATCTTTAAAACAGAAAAGAAAAATGTTAATCATTTAATTTTGAACACCCTATCAAACTTTATATCAGTAAAGCAGAAGGATAAATCCCGCTACCCCCTTGCTTTCGCTAGAAAGGGGTTTCGAACTTGACACTTCCAACATAAAAGTCTAAGCCCAAAGCAGTGGGCCACCCCCAAGGGTATAAATCCCCATTTTTCAATGGCGGAAATAAATAATGAATGAAATAAGATCCCTTTATCAATAAAAGGAAACCTATGACCGGATTTGTCTTCTTCACCTCAAAATGGGATTCCCATTTTCGTTCCTTGTTTACAAATTAAAATTATATGAAACAAAAAAGGTTTAAATAAAAGCAATTGAGTGGCAGAATAACAAATAGCAGAAAATCTTGTGTCTTCAATAGAGAAACTTACCTTGCAAACACTTAATGGGCTGGTTCTTGAAGGAAATAAAAGTAGCCGAGCTGAAGGTTGGTCTGAAGTTGAAGAGAGAAAGTGGGTGTGAGGGTCTGAGAGAATTAGAAGAATGGCCATATCCCACAACTTCCATTGCCGAAGATGAAAACACTATCTTGGGTCTCCACTATCTTCTCTTAGCTTCTCCAGTTTGGACTCTGAGGGGCACACACACACTACTTTATAACTTATGCCAGAAAATTGAGTAACACCTCACCAAAAGGTATCAAGGGTCATGAAATTAAGGGTGTGTTTGGAAAGCACCACATAATTGAAACTGGAATCAGTACCCTAGTAATCATAATGACTTATTTGTACTTACAAATGTACTATTTAGTTGCATAAGTGCAATTGTAACATTAATAATAAAAAATTTAATATTAGATGACAATTAAGAGCGTTTATAAATGATACTGAATTAAATATTTGAGATATAAATTGTTTTATGAAAATATATTAATTAATAAAGATATATTCTTAATATATATTATAAAAAAAATAACTTATATTTAATGTGAAATATCAAGTCAATAATACTAAAACAAATTAAACTGAAAATATAACATTACAAAACAAAAGGGAAAAATGTACAAGTATCCCCTCAACTATACGCGAAATCCCAACGACACACTTTAACTATACATGAGTTCTATTACCCCCTGAATTATTTTTAAGTGTAATAAACGCACTCTTAACACAACCTAAAACCTATATAGCCACTCACATGATGGGAGGTGTTTTACACTCGCCTCCAAGTCATCATTATGTCAGTGTCACGTCAATAAATGATCAGATCTATAAAAAAAAAAAAACTCCATGTCATTTGATTCCTTCTTCTTCATTATCAACACTCAGTCCATAACCACTAAACTCACTTATTTTAACCATTAAAACTCTTAACAATCACCATGAAAATTATAACCCACCACCAAATTTATCCCATCACTACCACAGGATTCAGTATCTACTATCAATTTTATTATTCTTTCAATCCAAATAATCCAAATAAATTTCATAAAACATGGTCCAAAATCTCCTTTGAAGAAACTACCTAAATTTTGAACTCTAATTCGAGAAGAATTCAAAATTGGGGTCATTTTTTTCTGATTGAAGTGAGAAGGGAGGAGAAGGAGGGAGGGTGTTATTGATGGAGAACTGAAGTGGCATGGAGGTTGGGTTGGGGTAGGGATGGGATGTCATATTGTTGGAGAACTGAAGCGGGGGGCAAGAGTGGGGGTGTGGGTGGGGCGGGTGAGGGCTGGTTGTAGGGGTAGGAGTAGGGGTATGACATGGATAATTGAGGAGGGGATGATAGTTAAATTATTTATTTGTAATTATTTTTTTAAAAAAAACTCTAATTTAAATTATGCTCTTTTATATGTTGCCTAAATTAAATTCCTAATATGCAATTTTTTTCTCATCAGCGAATTTCGAGTAATGTATTTGAGGAAAAAATTAAAAAGAAAAAAATTCTCTCGATACTATACAAATTAATTTAAAACACTGAAAAGAATTCTTTGACAATTTAAATATATTGTGAAAAATGATAAAATTTGACTCTATTTCATAAAGAAAAAAGAAATTTTATTAAAAAATATCAATTTAAGTTTTAAAGTTAATTAACTATCTCTACTAATTAATTATAAAAATGTTCAATTAAAAATGAACACGTGTCCATATTAATCATATTTTAATACCTTTTTCCGTATCTCACATGCCTCTAAGAGAGTGAACACACTCTCTGTGCCACCTCAGCACGAAAGGGTGCCTTTATTACACTTTAAAATAATTCTGGGGGTAATAGGTCTCATGTATAGTTAAGATGTGTCGTTGGAATTTCGCGTATAGTTGAGGGGGGTACTTGTGCATTTTTCCAAACAAAAAAAAAACATAATATTCTTATGTCCAATTTCAACATAACATAAATGTAAGTCTATAACCTTACTCAAAAATGAATTCTACCTTAATTTTAAAATTAGAATGCTAACAAAATTATGTTAATGAAAAAAAAGAATAAATAAATAATACAAAAAATTGAGTGCAATCACATAAAAAAGTAAAGTTGAGAATGAGAAGAAAATAAATATAAAAAATAAAGAATGAAAAATTAAATTTTAGAAAGTATATAACAAAAATATTTTTTAAGAAAATAACAGAAATAAAAAATAAATTAAAATGAAAAAATAAATAAATAAATAAAGGAAGAAAATGAATTTAAAAAGTTTCATGCAATCTTTATATATATAAAGAGAATCCTAAGCTTGCCTATGTGGCACCCTTCGAATTCAAGAATTTAATTATTTTAATGTTTTCCTTCGTACTTTTAGAGTTTTTTACCCCTATTTTATTTTTATCTTTAAACTCGTTTCTTCAACTCTTGTGTCCCTTCAGATTGTTGTATCCCTTCGGTTGCGTCTATTCAGGAACTAATCATACACATTGTTGTATCTTCTTCTTCGTGACAAATTTCATCCCTAATTTTTGTGAAACTTTGGATCTTCACCCAAAAAAAATAATGAAACAAAACTATAATTTTCTTATAGTTTTTTTCCTCTATTCAACATTCCAAAAGAAAAACTATTTCAACTGTTCAATTCTTAAACAACTAATCACAACCATGACAATTTTTTGGTTGGTACCTATTTTTTTGGTGGGCTTTTCCCTTCTGTCATCACTTTGTTCGACAACTTACATTAGTGTTTTATTCAATGATCTTTAAAACTTAACTTTCATGTATTGAATTACTTTTGTGTTTTTAATTATGAAAATTTTAAAGCATTCTTGATGGAATCTGAATTGAGGAAAAGACAACAAAGAGAGAATAAATTCTGCCACAACTTGCTAAGGTACTTGTACCTATTAATATATATTTATTGGGAGTTGAAATGTTATTGCATTAATCATATCTCAAAAATGTTGTAAAGTTTGGCCGATATGAAAAAGTCACAATCCTTTAAAAAAATTACAATTTTAAAAAAAATCAGAACCCAACGAAAGTTATAATCCCTCAATGTAAAAAGTTGTCTACTTTTAACATATTTTACAATATAATTAAACTACCTATAAAAACTATGCAAATAATACTCGTTTTTGTTTCTTCTTCTTCGTAACAAACTTCATCCCTATTTTTTTGTGAAACTTTGTTAATTCCTCGGAAGTCTACTTTGGATCTTCACCAAAAACATAATGAAACAATACTATAATTTCATTGCAGTTATTTCCTCTATTCAACATTTTAAAAGAAATACAATTTCAATTGCTCAATTCATAAACAACTTATCACAATCATGACAATTTTTTGGTTCATACCTAGTTTTTTTGGGCATTTCCCTTCTATTATCACTTCGTTCGACAACTTACGTTAGTGTTTTATTTAATAATCGATAAATTTTTATCTTTTATGAATTTGTAATAAATTACTTTTGTTTTTTGTTATGAAAACTTTTTAAGCAGATGGAATCAAAATTGAGGGAAAGACAGCAAAGAGAGAATAAATTCTGCCACAACTTGATAAGGTACTTGTACCTATTAATATATTTTATTAGGAGTTGAAATGTTTTATTAATCATATCTCAAAAATGTTGTAAAGTTTGACTGATATGTAAAAGTCACAATCCATTAGAAAAATCACAACCCATCAGAAAAGTCATAATCCATCAATGTAAAAAGTTGTTTGATTTTAATATATTTTACAATATAATTAAATATAGTATGAATTATTTTGTAGGATTTGGGCTAAGGCTTTTGGTATTAATACTTATCTATTGTATGAAATATAGAAGGGATATGACATAAGTACCCCCTAGACTATGACCGAAATCTCAGAGACACACTTTACCTAAACTAAGGTCCTATTACCCCCTGAACTCATCTTTTATATAAGTTTGTATACCTTTTGGCTTATGTGGAACATTTCGTGACTCCACGCAGTTCAAGCGCGTGAGAGATATTTGGATACCACGTAAGTCGAAAAGGTGTACAAAATTACAAAAAAAATGGGTTCCGGAGGGTAATTGGACCTCAGTTTAGTTAAGGTGTATCTCTGAAATTTCGATAATAGTCTAGGGGGTACTTGTACATTTTCCCAAATATGAAATATGTACTAAATTGCGTGTTAACAAGAAGGATAAAAAAAACTTAGAAATTTTGTGGTTTAAAAATGTAAGAGAACCCCTCTAATTATACCCAACAAAGGGTAGTATGAACAAATGTTTATTGTGTCTTATCAGAAAGTCACTATCCTTCGAAAAAGTCACAATATTTTGAAAAAAGTCACAATCCTTCGAAAAAGTCACAACTCTTTGGAAAAGTAATAACCCTTCAGAAAAGTTACAACTCTTTTGAAAAAGTCACAACCCTTTGGAAAAGTGACAATCCTCCAATGTGAAAAGTTTTCTTATTTTAATATATTTTAAATTATAATATAAATAAATATAGAATTGTAACACCTCAGACTTTGAAAGAGCTAACTCGAGAGTCATACAAGTTACTTTTCAATTGTGAATTTTGGGTCTACTTCAAACGACCATAACTCTCAGCACAAGATGAGTTAGGTGGCTCATGAGGTATCAAATCGAAGGTCGTTGAGTCCTCTTTCCAACGTCGCCGATATTGCTAAATTTTGAGTTCGGATGAAGGAGAAATGCATGCTTGAATGCAGCCACTCTAGGCATTTTTTCATCCATTTTAAGGAGGGGTATTTTGGTGTTTTTCCTACCCCACTAGGCCTACACATTTTTTTCACCCAACTAAGGGTCCAAAATGATTGAGATCAGTTTTCATTCATTCCTAAATGCTTAGGGTTGAGAGAAGGTTTTCAAGAGGAGAAAAAGAAGAAATTTTCAAGAGTTCTTCCAAGCTTTAAGGATTTTGGCCAAGAACTTAGTTCTTACGGGGTATGTAAGTTCTCCTCTCAATACTAACTATCTAAGACTTCATTAATCATTGAGTGATCCTATATATCCTAACCATAACTCTCAAATCTTCATTTCAAATTAAAGTAAAGATTAAGAGTAAAGTTCGAGAAACCTTTTTGAGTCATTTTGAGAAGTCTTTTACAATCTTCTAAAACTTGTTTTAAGACTTGAGTGAATGAGTAAGAGGATGAGGAAAGTTGAGTTTCATGTTTCAAAATGAGTATAAGGCAACTAAATATTTCCAAGTGTAAACATTTTTACATTTAAAATGAGAGGAAACCTTGATTTCTAAACGAGTCTATGAGAAGTTTTTGAGCAGTATCTCTTCTAAGAGAATCTTTTGAGTAATTATCTCAAGTTGAGGATGAGTTATGTTTTTATAAATTTGAGCATGAGTTCTATATATTATTGGGAGTAGTGTTGAGCACCGATATAGGGATGAGTTCAGACAACTCAAAATCCTAATAAACCATGTATGCCAACATGGGTAAATGATCATACTTTTTAGATGATTCCTTATTGCTTTTAAGCATAGCTTAGTGGATCCACTTAGTTGAGGATATTCTATACTCCGGTAAGGTATAAGACAGTCCTGGCAGCGTGGGCCAGACATTGTATCATCACGTAGCTTATAGTGATGGTTGTCGGTTAGAAAATCTCTCAAATAAGAGTAAAGAGTTTATTGTTGTATTTTTTTATATACATTTGAGTTGCTATCTACTATTTTAAAAGCTTTATATATATTGTATCTTTTATTGTTGCATTCATATTGAGTTGAGTTGGGTTGAGGTTCTATCAGTTCAGATATGTATCCCTATATTGAGTTTTACCTTTATATACTCGTACATTTAATGTACTGATGTCAATTGGTCTTCATCGTTTCATGATGCAGATATAGGTATTCAGGAGCATCAACCGAGACTTCGTTGACCACATCGCATTCCAGCTAGCTTTGATGAGCCTCCTTGCTTTCCGGAGGGCTTCACATTATGGTTTTTGCTTTATAGGATGTAGTGGTTCTTGTCCCGACTTCCATCATAGTATTTAGAGGCTTCATAAATAGTAGTAGTTGAGGAGTCTTTTCCCATTTCCTTGATTGATGTTTTAAAGACTTTGACTTAAACAATTATGTTTATTGAGTATTTCAGACTGTATTGAGTTAAACTATCATAGTAATGAGACCTTTATAAGTTTTTTTTAGATCTTTATGAGTTGAGTTTTTAATTTGAGGTTCCTATATTGTTGAGTAAGTCTTTCGCTGAGTAATGAACCAGGTCAAAGGTTCGCTTGGGGACCAACAATGGTTCTCGAATGCCTGCCACGTCAAGGGTGTAAGCTCGAGGCGTGACAAGAATATGTACTAAATTGGGTGTTTTAAGAAGAATAAGAAAAATAGGAATAGAAAACTTAGAAGATTCTTAGTGTAAAAATGTGAGGGTTAGAAAATTTGTAGTTTGAAAAATGTGAGGGAACTCCTCTATTTATTGCCAACAAAGGTAGAATGAACATGTGCTTATTGTGCCTTATCAGAAATGGCACAACTCTTCAAAAAATTTACAACCCTCCAGAAAGGTCACAACTCATCCAAAAAGTAACATCTCTTTAGAAAAGTCACAATTATTTGGAAAAGTCACATCCCTTTGGAATAATCGCAACCCTTCTGAAATGTTACAACTCTTTCAAAATATCACAACTCATCGGAGAAGTCACAAGTGTTTGAAAAAGTCTCAACACAAACAGAAAGAAAGACATACAGACAGATAGATAGATAGATAGATGTTATCATATATTTTTCACATATTACTTCTTGACGTACCACATTCTTTATTCAGAAAAATTAAAATATTTCAATTACTACTTTTCTATCTTTGTTAAAGGTTAATACAGAAAATAATTGGGGAGACTCACTTATTAAAACTATTGCGGTTTGTAACCTTTCATGATTCTCCTAATTACTTGTAATTATTTTTATTTCCTATAGTTTTCCTATCTGGTGCCCTCTAGAATAACAAACATGTAACTTGATTTGTTCATAATTCTTTAGTTGTTCTTTTTTCTCAAAAATAATATTTCAAAATATTTTCAGCTTTTTTAAAAAAAAACAAAAAAAACTTACTGAGTTCTTTTTATGATTTACTAGCTCTAGAATAATCAAGGAACACACATTTAAGAATACGAGGGGCTGATATTTTTCACATGATAAATTTATTGTGGCATATTTAGGGGTGTTTATGGACAATGATATGGAAGAGTAAGGAAAACTAGGTACTATTGGCTAAATAATGATCCATCAAATTGAGTATCGTATACTTTGCATGCACATGTATCAAATAATAGAGAAAGAGATAGTTGACTAATCTATGAAAAATCATTCAATATTGAGAAGCCAATTATATCAAAAATAAATATTATAATTGAAAATATGTAGAAGATAAAATCTATATCTGAATAACCTTAAAAGCATGAACTCCTAACTTAAATGTTAAATGACTAAATTACCCATGTCTTACCCTATAACCCCCACGCTAAACACACCCATTCGCAAACGCCACCACTTTCCATGTCACGACCCAGGGGTACCCCCTAGATGTAACAAGGCGTACAAGACCCCAAGAGGCCTCATATAAGCCAACTTAGCATATTATAACATAAGATAATAGAAATGAACGGGAATTTAAAACATTTTCAATATAATCAAAGTCTTTATAAAACAAAGCGGAAGTCCATTACACTTTGTCTCAAATCATCTAAAACATGAATATCTTGGGACGCAACCCGTACAATAGTTCTAACATAAAATGAAAGACATAAGGACATGGTGGTCAAATCCTTGAATGCTATGAGGACTCACCAAAACTTCAAATCTTGCTCTACTATGATCATATCCACGGGGATGGAAGTTGATATCGCCAGACCCTACATTTGGTAAGAATGTAGGCAAGAGTATCCGTTAAAACAAACATGTACTAAATATGATGGCTAGCATAAATCATCATTATAGGCATAGCATAAGCATTAGTCAACATAAGACATGATCCATAAGCATAAAAGATAACAACATAAGTAATAAGCATAATCAATACACATAAATCATCATATCATAAGAGGAGTACTTCTTGAATTAACCTCACTTATCATTAGTCAAGACTTAGGTCATCACCTCTAATCATACATCTCATGGAAGGCCAATCTAGCAATAATCCAAACAATTAATTCTTCTTACATAATTAACATTATTTTTGCTTTCTTTTAGAGACATAGGGATTCACCTTCTTGCCTCTTATAAAGACTAATGGGTATTCACCTCTTGCCTTATTAGTATAGTCATAGGTATTCGCCTACATGTCCATTTTAGGGAATCATAGGTATTCACCTCCATGTTCACATTTATATGATGTAGGTATTAGCCTCCACATCATTTTACAAGGATCATAAGTATTCGCCTCTATGTCCAACACTATATGATATAGGTATGCGCCTCCACATCATTCTATAAGAATCATAGGTATTCGCTTTCATGTCCTTGATATAAAGGCAACTGGGTATTCACCTCTTGCCTTGCCCTAGAAGTTATATATTAAGGGTAGTCACCTTACATTCATCATCACATGACATGGGTAATCACCTCATGTTCATATCTCTTGACATGGGTAATCACCTCATGTTCATCATCTCATGACATGGGTAATCACATCATGTTCATCATCTCATGACATGGGTAATCACCTCATGTTTTCTAACTTAGGAATATGAGAGATCACCTCACATCTCTCTCATATGAAGGTCTTGGGGAATTACCTCAAGCCTCATCACATCTCATAGTCCTTTGACTTAGATTCATTTTAGGCGAGCAAACCTTTCAACCTAGAATCATTCTATGTGAGAAAACCTTTCACATTTATACATTCATACATTAAAAGAGTAGATCATGTGGGTAAATCCTTCCACAACAATTCTATCTACAAATCAACCTTCATAATATAAGCTTTACGCTCAAAGCCCTAATCATCATAATTCATCAAGTAAGCTTTACTCTCAAAGCTATACTAGTCATAACTCATCATATTAGCTTTAGTCTCAAGACAATTCTAATCTCAAAGCCTTACAAATCATAATTCATCATATATTCTTTGATCTCAATCAATTCATGTCTATATGCTTTACTCTTAAGCAATTCATGTCTATATACTCTAATTCTAGCAATCTACATTGTATATCATCAATCCTAGAAGATTACATCTAAATCCTCAATTTCCCCTTTCATGGCATAAAATTCATTTATATCAATTTCATTTTTCTAGACATGGGTTAGGCATGGGTACATGAAATTTCATCTTAAAACATGTAATTCTATCAATTCAGTAATAAACAATCATAATCCACTTTATTGGATCAAAATCCATAACATTAAAAGAAACCCTAACTAGAATTGGGGAATTCTTCTTCTAAATTGGGCAAAATCATGTGGGCTCCATGAATGAAAATCCACCATACCCACAAATTCTTGAGAATTGGAGACTTGACCTTGATCCTAGCTTGAACTCTTTATTCTTCTTTAAGTTCTAGAGAGAAAAATATTTGAGAGAAGAACTTTGGGATTCTTTTGGGGTTTGGAAAAAATGACTTGAATGGTGAGTTTAAAGGGTTAAAATCACTTATATAGGTGTACTAGGCTTAGGGAAAACGACCTCACTTTATTTTAATTAAAACTGGAAAGTCCCAAAATGCCCTTCACTTAGCAGTGCACTGCCTCCTTTCACGAAGGGCTCCACGAGTCGTAGTCCCTCTTGTGGTCACTTTCCAGTGGCTAGGCAGCCACTCTTTGGCCCCTAAAAAGTTAAGGCACTTTCATGACTCCTCCCACGGCCCGTCTAGGCCTTCACGAGCTGTGAAGTGGCTCGTGTGGGGGAGTCTAACTTGGGGCAGCCTTGTGGAGCCACTGCCTCACCACCACGGGTGGCACCACGATCCGTGGTGGCCACCACGAGCCGTCAAGGCTTGCATAGAAGATGGACAGTGCCTTGGGAAGCTTGGGCAGGCTTGACCCTTCCCTTGGCCCTTGCCCTATTTCCTTGGCTTTTTGCCCTCACACTTGAACCTAGTTAGTCTACTAAATTCCGGGGTGTTACATTCCACCCCTCGCACCTTCAACCTACACCTTCATTCGCTACATACCTCCATTCACAAATGCCACCACTTCAACCACCAACATTGAACAGACACCAACTTCCACCATTCCCAAATAGACGTAATCCATCGCTTTCCACTATTTATAACTTATAAATACAGATGCTTCTCCCCATCAAACACCCAACAATTACAGTTGGCGCACATGTATGTAACGACACACTCTCTCATTGAAAATCTACTTTAGTACCTTTTCCTTTGGCAATTTAATTGTTTTCCCTGCACGCAGAATATTCGCAAACACAACATCTTGGAATTTGTTGTGCTATTTACTAACTTGTAAGTTATCCCCTTATTAATTTAATCTTTCATTACCACTACTACTTGTACAATTACTCACGACATTCTGAAAGTGAACAATATGAATCACATTTCTAGATGGAATATTGCCTAAGAGTACAACCCACTCATTCACTTTGTTTCTTTCCCTTGCGGCTACAATAACACTGATTGTTATTTGTTCTACTGAGTATATACAGTCCCCATGCATTTGTAATGACATGTTTCCCATGTATATTTTTCTTTTAATCTTACACTTGCGCTCTTTAAGTTGCATCTTACGGATCATGTTTTTTATGCATCAAATTACTGCCAATTCTTGCAGACTATTACCATACTCTACCCTTATCAATGGTAGTAATAAACATTTACCCCTGAAGTTAACATTGTTGCACTCATCTTTTCAGGTACCTGCACTTATCGAGATTCGGGCCACATGATAACTGAAATGGAACTAGCAAAATAGAGTGTACTGATAAACAATATACCAAACACTTCGTTGATTCGGTGATAAGAGTCATAGTTATTCGAATGGGTTCAATAATATCTTACAAGAATTCAAGGCATGGATGGACTTTCAAGACAATAATACTATTTGACGAAGAGGTAATAGTATTCACACTTTTACTACGTTTGTATACTATCATCCATGCTTGGTGTACTTATGCCACCCCTCCCTTTTGTTATTAAGAATAGAGCACAAAGATTTAGGCAACACTATTTAATAAGAATATTGAACCATGGAAGGACTTCTTGAAGCCAAACAAGAGTTACTACATTGTGAAAGGGTGCTTAGATCGCGTTAACCCCAACTACTCCTCCGTGCATAAAGAAGTTGAATTGGCCTTTATAGACAACACGATCATAAATGAGTCTACCCATGAAGTTTCAACACAGAAGTTCTCTGATGGATTTGTATCATTAGACCATGGTGATAAATTACCTAATGGTGCTATTCTAGGTAAATATCCACACGAATAAGCAGTTATTTTCATGCTCTATTACGTTATAGCTATCACTAATTTAAATAAAAATACAGCTCGTGGAAAAGGGTTCATAGATGAGACTTCAAAAATTAGGAATTTAAGTCTTAGATCTACGAGTTAGGTTTATGGGTCATAAAATCCTTTTATGGGTCATAGATTCATCATTAAAACTTGGAAATTTAATCTAACATGTTGGGAAGGTTTACAGGTCTTGGATGGTGTTACGAGTCATGGAAGGTCTCATAAACCAAAGCCCTGAAACATCAAAAATTTAGAATTCCAGTCTGATTTTTACAAGCCATCAGTACGAGCCGTAATTTGGACTATGAGCCTTAGATTGGTCTCGTGTCCAAAAGTTCAAAAACACAGAATCTTCCTCTATTTCTACAATCCGTAGATGGAACTAAGTCCGTAGATACCCTTCTAGATGGCCTCTGATGGTTTCTAATGAGGGTCATTTTATCTTTTCCCACTTTTTGTGTCACGACTCGAGCCTACACCCTGGACGTGGCCGACACTCAAGAACCATTGTTGGGCCCCAAGCGAACCCTCATCCTGGCTGACTACAAACGGAAGACTAACTTAAGCATACAGAGCTTAAAAATTGAATAAAATTCATTTTACCCAATTACAATCTTTAACTCAAATGAATAACTCTGAATAAAAATAATATATTCAACTCGCCATAAAATAGGCAACTTAAGTCTTTAAAACATTTAATAAGATAAATGAAACAGACTTCTCAAGCTCTACTATCTATCTATGAAGCTTCTAAATGACAAAAATGGAAGTCGAGACACGACTCACGACATCCTAACAACGGATATAACTAAAAGTACAAGTGGAACCCTCCAGAAGCAATGAGGTTCACCAAAGCTAACTCGAACTGCATGTGGTACCAACGAAACGCTCGTTGATGATCCTGAATACCTGTATCTGCATCATAAAATGATGTGGGACAAATGACTCAATACATGGAATGTATGAGCATGTAAGGGGAATTCTAAAACATAACATAAGCTTGAACTTGATAAAAAGGAAATATACTTACCTCTTCTAAACTCACTAAACTCAACTCAAGAAAGATATTCAACTCAGAGATAAGATATTCAACTCAATGAAGTAAGGCTCAACTCAACAATAAGATATTCGACTCTGGGTACTCAACTCAATATAAAGCAACAATACAGATGCAATATATGGAAATCTTTTAAAACAGTAGAAAGCAACTCAATGTATTGAAAAATTCAATAATAACTCGATTTGTATGCAAGGATACAAAATAAACTCTGTGTATATATGAATACAAAATAAACTCTGTGTATTAAAGAATAAAAAGTATCTCAGTGTATTTGAATACAAAATATCTATGTGTATAAAAGAATACAAAATATCTTTTTGTATTAAAGAATACAAAATATCTTTTTGTATTAAAGAATACAAAATATCTCTGTGGGAGTTTCTCTAACCGACAACCATCAATATGAGCTATGTGATGATACAATGTCTTGTCTCACGCTGCCAGAGCCGTCTTATACCTTGTCGGGGGTATAGAACCTAACTACTAAGTGGATCCACTAGTCTATGCTAAAAAGCACTAAGAAATCATCTAAAAAGTATGACCCTTTTCTACCCATGCCGGCTACATGGTTTATGGAGACTATGAATTATCTGAACTCAAGCTCGTCCCCAAATCGGTGCTCAATACTTCTCCCAAAATGTAACTAGTTCATATCTTTAAAAACATAACTCTTTCTGTGGTTTGATATAATTACTCAAAAACTAGCTCAAAGGCTCTCTTGAAAATTGGTGTTTCCTCTCTTGCTTAAATGTGAAAACATTTACTCTTTGGGAATACTTAGTTCCTATATACTCTTTTGAAGAAAAAGAACTTCATTTGTAACATCTTACTCAACTCAAAGCTAAAGTCTTAAAACAAGTTTAAAGCATTTGTAAAAGACTTCTTGAAAAGACTCTAAGAACTCCCTAGACTGCTCGACTCATAGGGTTCATGCAGAATTATGAGCATTAACAACTCAACTCAAGGGCTTCATGGGTAACATGTAGTAGTCTCATAAGTAGGAATATAATCTCAAAAGAATTAGGAACTCAATGCTAAAAGACTTAGAACTGGAGGATGTTACTCCTCTCGAAGACATTCAATGTATGGAGTTCATGCGGAATTTATGAGCACGAACGACTCGAGTCAAGGGTCTAAAGAAAATTATGGAACTAATGTATACAACTCTTCTCATTCTCATAATTACTTCCTCAAAATGTAGTTCAAATCGACAGTTGATCTCAAAGGATTCACAATTGGACTCAAAGATTTTCCTGAACTCTCCTCTTAACTCTCTCTTGAATTTGAATTATAAATTCAAGAGTTATGGTTTATGATATAAAGGATCTCGTGACGACAAAATAAACTCATGAATACATTATCCTCATTCTCATTCTCATACTCACTTGCTCGAGTCTTGAAACAAGTTATTAGAAATTGTATAAGACTCCTCAAAAAGACTCAAAGGGACTTTCTCAAAATGTTCGGAAGAACTCTCAAAACTTAACTCTTAACTCTACCTTGAATTTGAGTTATGAATTCAATGTTATGATTCATGTGTGTGAGTGATTTCTAGTGTTTAGAAGTAGTTTAGAGTGATTAGAATCAAAAGGGAGTGAAGGTACACTTTAAAAGAACTCAAACGGAGCAACCGATTGCAAAGTGGATGGGGCAGGTGACCCTAGCGCACTAAGTGGCGCAGATCGCTAGCCCCTAAACTATAGAAGAGGATTTGGGGCGCACTAGATTGCGCAAGGCACCAGGCCCCAACCAAAAAAACCCGATGAACTTCTTTGCTCGTTTTCTCACCCTAACTCGCCTAGAATTGAACGATTTCTTCCCTAATCATTTGGATTCGATTACTCAACATAAGTGCACTCTAATCCACTCAAAACAACCCTCAAATCACTAACTTTCATCTAAGAATTCATCAAAACCCCAACAAAACAAGATTCAGAATGAACTGCAAGAACACTTATCAAAAACTCATCAAGAACTCAACATACTCAAACTTATGGATGAAATTCGTAAAAGAAACTCATGATTGGCATGTGGGTGAACGAAACAAACACTATGAAAACTTACATACCTCTTAGGGATCAAAACCATGGCGAAAATCCGCAACAAAACTCAAGAACCTCGACGAACGCCTTGATCCTTTCCTCTTTTTTCCTTTTTTCTCTTCTTGAACTCTCAACTAAAACCCTAGGCGTATATTAGGATTATAAAACTGAAACTAATCATATTAGACCCCTAAAACCTTACTAAAAATGAATTAAATCTGATTAGGTAATGAAAAGACCAAAATACCCCTTACTATTTTCGGGTAACTTTCCTTATTTGGACAGCCTGACTTCAAAATGGCATATATCACTCATTCGAACTTGAAACTTAGCAAACTCAATGACGTTGGATAATAATTCAAAGACCTTTCATCGGATATCTTATGGCCCACTTAACTCATCTTGTACTGAGAGTTATGATCTTTTGAAGTTGACTCAAAACTTAGAAGAACTTAAGAATGACTTGAATGAACTCTCTTTAGTTCTTTTTGGAACTCAAGGTGCTACATCTAGTGACCTTAACACTTAAGAAATTTTAAATTCCTTGGTAAAATCCTACTCATAACGAAGGATGGTTCGAGTCTTAGCTCAAAATTTTTCGGGGTGTTACACTTTGAATCCCTATAGTACTAAGAGGGATTTAGGCATCATTTCTTTGCACTTAATAGAGGTCTGAATCTGAATGGTTCAGACATTAGGCCATTAAGTGCGCTTATTTTTTCTACTTAAAAATCTCTTAATTTTTCGGAAAGGATGTGAATGAATCAAATATGTGACATAGTCTTATTCTCATTGAGACTCTTTTATATACACTTTTATTTTCAGAAAAAATTGTCCTCCATATTTTTTAGAATCAAGTCTCTCTCGTTCTTCAACTTTATTAGTTATTCAAATTATTTTCCTCAAACTTTTAGTTTTGGTTCTTGCTGCTTGTTTAACAAGAACTGATAAATTTTATTGTAATTTTTTTTTATTAAAGTGCAAAGCAACTTCATAAATATGTGTTTTTTGAAATTGAACAATGATGGCTTTATAAATTTGTTTAAAAGCATTTGGATGTATCATTTTCCTTATTTATTTTAGAGAAGAGTACTTGGGCAAACACATTATAAAACATAGAGGCATTTCACTTAATTATTTAAGATTAGTTTCTATTGATTTTTTTCTTTCAAAAAAGGATGACTACATATTTTTCTAACAATTATTTTTTTTATTATAATTTATATGTCTTCCATGTAGTTCCACTTTATTTATATCAAACTTAAAATGTGTATTTATAATTCAAATATATTTATATTTATCAAAGAATGACTTTTTTTCAATTTTTTTTTTTTATATATATATATACTAGTTTTGCGGCACATGTGTATCGTATATATAGTATATGATGTTATAAAATAGAATTAATATTACTAAATTTAAACTTTGTGGTAAATAATTATAATTGAACGAACATAGGACAAGTGTTTTTAAATTATTAATATATATTGTCATAAAGTTACTTATATTTTGAGATCAAAATAATCAGTGATCATTAAAACATTTCAAAATACATTCAAAGTTTAAATATGGGAGAAAATGACATTTCTTTAATAATATTATTTCTTACTACACTCAATTTTGTAACAAATCTAACCAACAAGGTTTCTCTATCATAGTTGATTCAGAGTCAGAAACTAAATAATTTACACCTAAACTTTGAATGTGTTATATCTGATTTAATTGCTCCATCACACACAAAGATGGACTCCCAAATGAGGTTGGGGTGAATCTTATATTTTCTACCATAATGGGAAAGATGATTGGAAGCTGAAAATTATGAGTGAGAGGAATTATCTAGATCCTCATTAAAAAATTTAAACTTGACGTTCAGAAGATAATTCATTTGTAAAATATTGCAAATCAATTGCCAAATATATTTGTTAACCCTATCTTATCACCCAGCTACAAATGCTTTAAAAAGAAGTCCTTGAAGGACAAAACCAATGGCATGCATGTAGAGTGATAGATCAATCGATTACAAAGATAAATTCCTTAAAGAAGGAGATGAGCAAATGATCAGAATAACGAGACAAGTGTTTTAAAGAAGCATCATGACATAACACTTCATAAAACCTTAGCGAAGGTTCAGGCACCTGAAATGATGAAAAAAAATGAAGAGATCCCAATAAGTTATGTCGTATTCGAACCGAATCAAATGATCGTCGACAATATCTTTGATATGAAATAGCGATCAATGTTATAGATGGTGACGACGTTCTTGAACTCAAATTTGTCATATAGTGTGGACAGATAAATGATTGGTCAAATAAAATGCACTATTCAAGTATATTTTATGTCACTTAGAAAAGTGATGTTTTTGTACTTATAGACCATAGATCAAGATATAATACAAGTGTGATACAAATGAATCATTGAACGAAAGTATAATCGTAAGAAATAAAGCACGACTTATACCTCGGGGGATAAAGGATTTTCATGAAATTTTAATATATTCTTCTGTGATGAATGAAATGAGGCTTGTTTCAATTTGACAACTAGTTTTGACGCACGTGTGTTGCACGTGAATATCAAATCATGTACTACACTATTTTTAAAAATAATGTGAAATATTATTAAATAAAAAAAATTAAGTAAGCAATTATAAAATGAATGATAAAGTATACGTTTCTATAAATACTTTCTTATGATTACTACTCAAAGTTAGTCACTCTTAAAATCGCTTAATTACACCTCTTAAATTTACTTTCTCATCTTTGCCCCATAGTGCATTACTTAGTTATTATTGTATTGTTGGAGTTCTTAGTTTTACTTGAATATATATAATGATTGTCATGTCCAGCTACACGATGAAGGTTATATGAAAATTATTGAAGGATTTAAAAGGTCTTAAAGTGATTTCATTGAGTACCCCAATGGTTGTGAGATTGTTTAACATAAAAAAGAACAATTCCAATTTAATTGAAATAATTTTAAATATCATGTATTAGTGTAGTTGGTGCACTTACATATTATTGGTTATGCAAATGCTATAAAATTATTTGGTCTACATAACTTTCGTTATGTGGAGGAATTGTCATTCAAGAAACTAACAAAGCAAGTGACTCAACACATAGAAGATGTGAAATTTTCTTTGAGAAAAAGAGACGAGCTTCAGCAAAATTGGAATGATCAATCTCTGAGTCAGAAATTATTGATGATGTAGATGCATTATCGATCCGCATAAAGCTCGATTGCAAATGGGCTACTTGTTTACATGTTGAGGCACAATAATATCTTGGCATTCAATGAATCAAACACCAGGAGCTACTTCTTCAAATCATACAGAAATAATATTCATCTATGAAGTAAGTCGAAACTGTGTTTGGTTGGGATTAATGACCCATCATATACAGGAAATATGTGCTTTTTCTTTAGAAAGAGATATTTCAGTCACCACATACGAAAATAATGTTGCATTTATAGCTCGATTGAAGGGAAGATACAATCAAAGGAGACCGGACAAAACATATTTCACGAAAAAAAATTCACACATGATCTTGTGGTGAGATAGACGTTCAAAAGATTCGTTCAACTGATAATCTTGCAAACTTATTCACTAAGGCATTGTCAACATCATTAGAAATCATAGTCTCTGAGATATCAAGTAAAGCTTTCATTTGGGGGGGGGGGNGGGCGTGAAATATGTGTTGCACTCTTTTCCTTAACCATAACTAGTATTCGTGCCCGCACGTTGCGCGGATATTTAAAAGATAATAATATTAACTTAAATTTATAATTTGAGAATTCTTATTTCATGAATTATTATAACTTTTGGTTTTCACAGTTTACTATTTGAAACGAATTTATTTAGATAAGTATTAACAAAAGTAATGTCATTTTTTAATTTTAAATTAATTAATTTTGATAATTCATAAACTCTAACTTCTACATTTATAAAATTTATTTTAAAAAAATTAGACAGATAGCATTTTATTAGGAACAAACATATTTAATTTATTAAAAAAAAGAAATCAATACAACAATTTTTAAGGTAAACAAATTTAAAAAACGGTTTTAAATTTATGTTTATTTTTTAAAAAAAATTTGTCTTTTAAATTGTTATTTATTATTTAATATTTCTATAAATTTTGTGGTGCTGACACATAAGCGTTTTTTCTTCTCCTATTATATATAGATATATTTTATCCAAATTAGATTTTCCTAGTAATATTTTTTATGAGGCAGCATTCAAGGCGATTATGAGATGTGTGTACTCTTTTTCCTTCGCTAGGCTTTTTTCATTGAGACACATTATCTTTGGACATCCCAGGAGAGGTGTCATAAATCCATTAAGTGAGTGGATTATCTATTTAGTAATACATAAACTACTTACATTCATGAATACATATTCCCTAAATTATATGAACCATTTTGGATAAGAATGTATATTCATTTGGACATTTAACATAATAACTTTTGAAGTGATTATCCGGCCTATAAATAGAATTTTCATTCACTATTATAAGTAACCCTTGAAAGCTATTAAATAAAATGATCTCTACATTCTACTCTCCATATCTCGTCTATATTGTTGGTAGTATAACATTACAACAAGAAACATTAAAAAGTATGCTTATTTTGAAGTTAAATTTAAAACTGTAGATAATAAAGATTGAGCATGTGATACTTAACTAGGAGGAACAGGAGGAGAATGTAATGAGGGGTGGATTACTTATTTCTGAGTTTGTCCTGCCGTCTAAATTAGAGGCAAATTAGTGGCCAAGTATAAAGGTGTTTTTCCTTCTTTTTTTTCATTTGTGCAAATAATGCAGGTCAATGTTGCTAAACGGAACAGAAGAGCTCAATAATTTCATTGCAGAAGATGATGAGTTATATATATCAGCAATAGAGGATAGAATCCTATGGAGAAAATGATTTAACTACAAAAAGAAGTGAGATGAATTATCAATTCTCACTTCCTCTGGAAGCTTAGCATGCCAAAGAAAGCAATGATTCGACTACCTAAACCTATGAGCAGGAGAATGCACAAACATAGACTCCAATCATGAAGACTGTATCCCCAGCTCATAAGTGCACCGCAACGAGTTATGAGCCACACACCATAATACCTGTAATCACACAACATCATGATTTATTACGTGCATTTAAGTTTGAATTTGAAAATTGTACGCATTTTCAACTTTATACATTGTTTGTGGAAAATCATTGAAATAGTGATTGATTGATATCTAAAGTACTGCATTTTCTATGGATTACATTCGGTATGATGTTGTAGTAGTATTTTCCGTCATATGGAACACACTCTAAGAGGCTAAGAATCTAAGAGAGTGAATTAGAAAATTCCACAAACCGTTAAAATGAGAATGGCATTAAATGTAACTTCGCAAGGCAACTGGACACAATACTTGTGAAGCAAAACACATGGTCTAGTCAAGGAGATGATGACCTTAAATTCTTGACATCATCACCTTCTACCTACTGAGATAAAATCTTTCATGAACTTATGATTAAAGGTCGCAGCTATAAGACTTCTTCTCTCTAGTATAGGTAGGGTCAGAGAACGATTCTACTTCTTGACGTGAAGAATAAGAAGAGTGCCTAAGATAGTCTAGTGGCACGTGATCGGTGATGCATGAACATAGTATCAAGTCAAGCTATTAGCCCTACTGGACTAAATGCATTATATGCCCTTGCATTTAAAGCTGGCATCGGTAATTCCTACCGAATTCTGGTGCATTGGCAAAGAAGAAGTATGAATAGAGGCATCGCTCAAGCAACCTAACTGCTAATTTACGACTTGGTCATGTAAATTCCCTGGAGTTATGCACAAAAATATTAGTGTGGAAATATATAGCTGCAACTATTTCATCAATGGAAATTTGATTACAGCAGTGGTCATCAAGACACAACTTTTGGTTAAAATCGAGAAAGATATAAAAAGAATGTCAGTCAAATGCATTTGTAAGAAATAAACAACAGACCTAGTATGATGGGTGTACACAGACCTTACTTCTACCTTGTGGGCTATAGAGGTATTTCCGATAGACCCTCAGCCCAAGAACAGCATTTTAAAACAGGTTTGGCGAATTTCGAAAGTAAAAGCTATGCTGAAAATATTGTAGAAAAGAAAAATATTGACGACAAAAATCACAAGGGTAACCAAGCAGCAATTCTAAAGATAAGTAAGTAACTGCTATCGAACTCGGTGCCCTAAAAACTGGAGAACAGTGTAAATAAGCACTTTTCACATCCACTGTCCACCAACTTAGATCAATCATATAGGCCCCCCTCTAGAAGTCCTTTTAAATCTCATAGAACCTATTCATGTTTTTTTCCTTCCCTTTTTTTAGGAAGGCATTGAAGGAGGGAGTACGGTGATAATCTTTATAGGTGTGTTTTATTTCACAAAGAAAAGTTCATGCTTAATTATTAGGAATTCAAGGCACTATATGTTTTGCAGCTTGCCACTCATTTTACATCATCGTGCATCCATAATAAGGATCACTGAAAATAGGACTAAGATCAACAAGAAGGCATCTCTCCACTGGTGAGAGGTGGCCTCGCCAACCTAGGAGTATAGCTATTAGCTAAGCAAAAGAAGAAGAAAAAGAAAGAAGGAAAAAGGGGTCAAAACCCAACAATCATACCTACATGTTTTTCTTATCTTATCCGAATTTTCTTTTTTTCTCGAAAGGAAGGACAATGCATATAATTGATTTTTGCTCTTCCTAAAGAAAAAACAAAATTTCTTTCATATTTTGAAATTGGTAACTGATAAATCTCTTTCGTATTTGGCTAATCTTTTTTTTGGAGGATGTTAGAAGATGAATAGGTTTATACAATCCTATTTAGAATAGGAATAGAAATAGAAATAGAAATAGTAAATAGTATCCTACTTGGTAAAAGATTATATTCTAGTGTCTATAAATAGGGTCTCAATGTAATAATGTAGGCACAACAACAATTCAATAATATTATTTTCCTATATTTCTTACATGGTACGATCTTGGTAGAGAATCAAAGAGCTTCCATTGCCGGTGAGTGGCTATTACCCATATATGTTGCCCGTCTGGTCAATGATTATGTTAGCAAAAGTCACAGTGCATCTTTTCGGTGACTATTTTTTCATATTTAATATGTGTAGCATTATGCCATCATTCCAGTGACTACTTTTTCATATTTAATTTGTGTAGCACCGTGCCATCCTTCCGTAGACTACCTTTTTTTGCATATCTGAATTGCGTAGCACCGTGCATCTCTCCAGACTACTTTTCATATTTAATTTGTGTAGTACCGTTGATTTTTCCGAACTACTTTCTCATATCTGAGTTGCATAGCATCATGTGTCTTTTCAATGACTCCTCAGATTTGATTTGCATAGTTCCATTCGTCTTTCTGGTGACTCCTCAAATCTAATTTGCGTAGGGTTGTGCCATCATTCCAACCCTACCCGTATATTTTTTCTTTTTCAGTAGGGTCGTGCCATGATTCTAACACTACCAATTTTTCGGTGACTTTCTTGTTTAATATCGACTCATTTATTGATTCCAACATGATCCATATACTTTATACTAGATTTTGAGTGCTTTGTTGCTCATGGGGAGTTTAGTAGCCTTGTATGTTGATTATGTGAGTCACTCTATGGTCTGAAACAGTCTTTGCAAGTTTGGTTTGGGAAGTTCAACACTGTAATTTTATCACTCTGTGTTTTATCAACACTATGCATCAAATTCAATATTTCATGAGAAATAAGCACATTGAGATTGATTGACATTATGCATCAAATCCAGTATTTAATGAGAAGACAAGCACATTGAGATTGACTGTCAATTTTGTGAAGTCGACTGATCAACTTGCAGATATCTCACCAAGCCCCTCATCGATCCTCGTATTAATTACATTTGTAACAAGCTAGGTACATGAATTGTATGCACTAGCTTGAGGGGGAGTGTTAGAAAATGAATAGGTTTATACAATCCTATTAGAGTAGGAATAGGTTTATACAATCCTATTAGAATAGGAATAAGTTTATGCAATCCTATTTAGAATAGGAATAGGAATAGAAATAGTAAATAATATCCTACTTAGTAAAAGATTGTATTCTCGTGTCTATAAATAGGGTCTCAATATAATAATGTAGACACAACAACAATTCAATAATATTCTTTTGCTATATTTCTCACCGAGGAGAAAATTTTGGACCTCTATAAATTGAGGATCTCTTCTTCTTTAATTCACAACATCCACAATGTAGTCCTTAAGAGTTGGATGTTCTGCTTAGGGGGAGAATTATCTTTCGATATTTTTTGTACCGAATATTAGTGAATTGTTCATATGTAGGCCAATTGATCAAATTGTACTAAATTATTATATCTTTCTTGGTATATTTCTTTTTGTTGTGTCATTTATCGTTGTCCAAGGTTTCCTTTGTTAGCTTTTGCATCACATTTGGTAATTACAATTCAATCAAGTGGTATTAGACTGAGGTTGAAGACAAGTTCAAGGTGGGCACATTTCTAGCTGCAAGATGGCAAGGACTTTTTTCTAAAAAAATTTACCAAAGTGCTATTCCATGTGGAATTTTCAACATTGTTGCTACTAAATCTCAAGAGATTAAAATAAGGATATTTTATAACCATTTTTAACCCATACGCATTTTTAACCTTATTTTTAAACATGGCAAGCAGCAGTCATATGTTGAAGATTATGTGAAGGAGAATCAAGTTTATTTTGACAGAAAATTAAGGCCAAGGGGAACAATTGTTATGTGTTTATCCTGACTTTCTTACCTTATTTGGATAGGATATTTTACCATTTTTAACCCATACGTATTTTAACCTTAGTTTTGAACATGGCAAACAGCAGTCATATGTTGAAGATTATGTGAAGAAAGTGAATCAAGTTTATTTCGATAGAAAATTAAGGCCAAGGGGAACAATTATTAGGTGTTTATCCTGATTTTCTTACCTTATTTGGATTTTGTTTCTTCTTGAAGGTTAAAGCATTTACCATAGTTATTTCTTCTTTTCCGGGAAGAAAAATATAAATCTATTTTGTATTCGGCTGATTTCTTGAAGGAAAATGTTTCGGACATGTATAAATTGATGATTCCTTCACACTTCACAACATCCACAACGAAGTAATTTAGAGTTGAAGAGTCTCTAGATATTTTTTGTACTCTTTTTTTTTCGTATGTAGGTCAATTGACCAAACCATATTTGACCAAACTATATTAAATTATTACTCCCTTTGTTTAAATTTGTTTGTTCACTTTCCATTATAATCCCTTTAAAAAATGTCACTTTCTATATTGAGTAACATTTTACGCCCAATATCCTACCTGACATATTCAAGACCACAAAATTCAAAGGGCATTTTCGTACATTACACGCATCTTTATTTTAAGACCACGAGTTTTCAAAGTCTTTCTTTTTCCTTTAACTCCTTGAAGAGTCAAACTAATATAAAATGAAATGGAGGGAGTATATTTTTTTGGTGTATGTCTTTTATTTTGTTATTTATCGTTGTCCAAGGTTTACTTTGTTAGCTTTTGCATGATACCCGGTTATTTCAATCTTAACACACGTCATGTCCCGCTCTTCCCCCCCCCCCCCCCCCCCCCCCCCCCCCCCCCCCCCCGCNCCACCCCCACACGTGTGTGAGAGAGGGAGAGAATGTATACTTATATATTATATATACTTATAATTCAAACATTTGAATGGTCTTCAGTTAAGGGGAAGCCATGATTTGCACAACTAGAACTATTAAAGTAAAAGCGTTGAACCATACATAGCTCAATTACAATAGGGTATTGTCACAACATACCTTTCAGCATTTGCGATGACAAATGCCTCCAGTGCCCACTTTGGATAGCATAAATCTGCCAAGATCTTGAGGAATTTACCACCATCGGTGCGAGATGCAACGAGTGTCAAAACCACAGGAACAAGTACCGAGCACTATGTATAAGTGAAGCATGTTAGTCAGAGGTATGAAAAGAAACTAACATTGTAGAAATATGACATGTTTCACAGGGAATTCATGCTTACTAGCTGAGAGGGACCTGGTGCTAGGAAGATGGCGAATGTGTAACCCATTCCAGTCACACAATACACAAGGCACAGTAACACCACATAATTATCTGCGAAAGAAGATCTTGGGTTGCAAAAAAAGTAGAACATTGAAAGATATACAGCAGGCTTTATCACGGTGTTAAAATGATCTATTGTATCTTTGGCAACAAAATGAGCTATGCTACTAATGCCAGAGGCACTTTCTCTCCAATATTGTAACTTGTCCAATCCAAATGTCCTCAAAGCCGCAATTTTGCATAACAAAGCTGAAGAAGAATTATAAGAATTAAAAACTGAATCAGAACTTCAGAAAAAGAAATTATACTCTGAACTAGAAGGTTATTCAACTTACAAACAGCAATTATAGTGTGTGTATAGCCAGGTGCGCCAAAGCTTTCATCCCTCACTTTGGTTAGTGATCCTAAGCAAGCTCCAGCAACTAAGAGAATAAGATAATCTATTGCTTGCATTTTTGCTTCTCGTAATCTTTGCTTGCTTAACCTGGGATAAGTTGAAAAAGAAAAACATTATATGAGAATTCAACTGAAGCGTCAAAAAAGCTTAAGTTTGAAGCTTATTTTCAATTAAATAAATTTACCGATGCATCCAGCAGTGGCAGGTAAGTAAATACATGCTCACAACAAATAACATTTTCCAACAATTAAGTCAAACTTGACCTGCTCTGATGTTATAACCCAATAATGACCTGATTTTCAACATAATTGTCGGAGGAAGTTACAAAATTTACAGACTTGCCAAATCTCCAAGTCTGATATCAACCTCAGTCAACTACACTATAACAACTTAGCCTCGATCCCAAGCAAGTCGAGATCAGCTCTACGAATCCTCATTGACCATGCCTCTCATTTAAGCTCATCCTAGATCTATGCTATACAAAAATATAATAATAATGATAATAATAATAATAATAACAGAAAAGGTCCAATATGCCATTAAAGTATTTGAATTGAGAAGATATGCTCTTTGTTAATAGTTTAGCTCACATATGCCCTCACCGTTCAATAGTTAGTCCAAATGTGTCCTTAATTTAACGGAAGTGGTCACTAACCTAATTAGCTGATTGATAAGCGAAAAAAGGGCCAAATATGCCCTATAAAGTATGCGAAACTGAACAAATATGCACTTTGGTTATAATATCCAAGGATGATACTCAATCAACGATTTTCTCAGATTTAACCAAGTTAAAATTTAAACTTTTTGGCTCACAAACCCCTTTCAACCCCACTCATTTTGTGTAACAATGTTTCTCCGCTGAGAAACCCAACTCTTGAGGATTGCAGTTATTCCGGAAATATATTGATTTAGACAATATAATTAAACTTTTAACACTAGATCTGTTTTATTTTATATAACATGATGGAAATTATCTCTCCTTAATTTAGGACACAAGTGTAGTGCAGGGAATACGTGAATCATAGTGAAAAAACTCAGAAAACTGAAGAGCAAAATTATAGTTATAAATTACAATTTTATCACCGAAGATATAAACATCTGTTACATTGATAAAGATTTTTTTTTTGGTAAGGGACATCGACATATTATTTGCATCTTCAATATGTACAAAAAATAACAATATTAACTTGAGCTGAACTTTTTACATTCAGATTTAGAAATTAGTGCTTAGCACTGATTGTTACATAAACATGTGTAGAAAGGAACTGTTGAATCTGTACATGTTAAAGAAATGTTAAACTATTAATGAAGGGCATATCTGCTCAATTTCACTACTGTAATGGCATATTTAGCCCTTTTTCCCTTATTAATCACCTTACTAGGTTAATTGGAGGCTCCAGTTAAATTAAGGGCATATTTGGACCAACTATTGAATGGTAAGGGCATATGTGAGCTACACTTTTAGTGAAGGGCATATCTTCTCAATTTTGAATACTTTAAGGCCATATTTGACCATTTCTCGTAACAATACTACAAGTTTTCTATATTTTCTACTAGCATTTAAATCTCAGATAGGACTAAAGACTCCTAGAAAACATAACCTAAAGAAAATGTACTGACATAACTAAAACATAGTCCCAACTAATAGGTAACAGATACATTAAAAGAAAAAAACCAAACATAATGCCTCTTTGAAATGCCTGAATGTGATTAGAGACAGTAATTTGACAAGGAATGATCAACTTTCTTAAATGCTAGCTGTGTGCAGACACAGTATCTTATACATAGGTCTTGATGACAACTTAACACAAGGGGTCAAAAATAAGTAGACATATGAAGAAGAAGAGCGATGCGCTTCTTTTTTTTATTTCTTTATTTTGCACGTATTTCTTTTTTTCCATTTCTTTACTTTTATGTTTGAGAAGTTGATTCATTGCTAACGGCTAGAAAAGTTTAATGAAGATAGATTCAGTTAACGACATATAATCCTAGGAACAACAGAATTTCCTTTGATTGCTACCAGATCAGAACGCTGGAATTTCTGTGAGGATCTTTGTTTGAGGGAAGAAGTGGATCTTATAAAAATTGACCGACCTTCATTTTGATGAAAAAACCTTGATTCTGGAAGATTCCTTATCTCTTCTTTTTAGAGTTTACATCTGGCCACAAGCGGAGATTATGCAAATGTGTCCCAAACTACCTAAGTGTAAGGGTATGTTAACAACCATCATCTTTCTTTGTTTGTATCAACAAAATCACTACGGTTGTAAACTGATGCTCAAAACATTAGACCACTGTAGAAGATTCAAAATATTGCTCCTTCTTGCAGGCAGCTTCAGCTACACTTCTCCTCTTCAATGGCTTAAGATTCTATAGAGGGTTATTGATCACGCTGGATAAATTGCTTGCATGCCAATACTGATGTAACTAAACTAAAACTAGATACTGGTCGTGATAACAGCAAACAGATAATGATATCAATTATCGAGCAATTCCAGGAAAATATTAGGTCACATAAATATGCAGGCCACTTTGTTTGACTTGGGTAGTGTCAAAATTAGTGAAAGTGAGCTGGGTAATGGGTATACAGATGATTTGGGACTCCAATTCTCAGATCAGTGGTTAAATACTTCAAGAAATTTTTTAACTTACCTATTTGTAAAGATATTTTCTATATTATTAATTCATAGTAAAACACAGAACAAACCCTCCAATTAGAAGAAATTGATTTCGCAAATATGTACCTTCCAATGAAATACTTATATTGCAGAAGAACATTTGGAGTTCTCCGGTGGGAGAGGTCCTTTGACCTCATAAAATTGTGCAGTATAATATCACGTTGGCGCTCCACATTAGTCTTCATATCTTGCCACATTTCGCCAGCAAAGGAATTTTCCTCTGTTACATGATCAAAAATTGCTTGAGTGTCAATGTTTAATTCCACTGGTGAAGATGCAAGCGCAGCAGCACTCCGTTGCATTTCTGGGGGCACAGAATAACCATTGTGAAGCATCCACAACACAGGAAGCTCCTTGTAGTTCACATTTGAACTGATGCTTGGCTTCACCAACCCTTCCAAAATATCTATGAAGTAGTCCGGAGGATTAACTCGTTCTGGGACCTCGATACCAAGGCCTGCAAAGTAGTCTTCAACTTTCTTTACAGGACCATGGTAGACTACAAGACCACCTTTTGCTAAGAGTATCAAATCATCAAACATGTTGAATAAGGTGTAGCTGCAACAGCAAAAGGTGATAATGAGAAAAGGAAATAATTAGCAGCCTAAGAAGTCCACTTCACTGTAATTGCAGTTCCAAAATTTATTAAAAAGGATCTTGGGCCTAACTCAACCCCAAAAGCTAGCTTAATATCATCATTCATCTCTAGGAAACACTTGCTACTACTGTGACGACAGGACATTACTGTTACTATCCTATATATGTTATGCAGCCAATAGGGACTTGATACATACTAAAAGACATCAGGGTTGAAACGCCCAAGAATAGAGTTATTGCTTTGTTGAGCCTGCTTGAGGTGCATCGAGAGAGCGTAGTTATTGACCTCAAGGGTTCTAAGCTGCACCTGGTACTGAGCCACCGACTGCTTCAGCTGATTCAACTCGTTCCCTCTATCCTCGAATTCCTTCTGACACTCATGCTGGATGGCAACTGCTCGCTTTAAAAAAGCATTCTCTTGTATAAGAGCTTCAAACTGCTGCTTGAGCATCAATCCACCCCCTGAACGTCCGCTTTCAATTTCTACTTTCATATTTTCTCTTTTAATTCCAATGGCACCAAAGGCAGAGAAGAAACCAGCAGAAAAGAAGACGGCGAAGGAGAAGAAATCCACCGTCGCCGAAAGGCTCCGGCGGAGAAGAAGCCAAAGGCCGGGAAGAAGCTACCACAGGACGCCGCTTCCGGCGAGAAGAAGAAGAAGAAGGCCGAGAAGAGTGTTGAGACTTACAAGATCTACATCTTTAAGGTACTCAAAGTCTCAAACAGGTTCATCCTGATATTGGGATTTCCAGCAAGGCTATGGGGATCATGAACAGCTTCATCAATGACATTTTTGAGAAGCTGGGGAGCCTCTCTCTTCACGAGAGAGAATTAAAGAGGAAATAATTTTTTCTTTTTATTTAAAAACTATTATTTATAGATTCATAGAAAATTTTAGCAATTCATACTTAATTTTCTATTAATTATTTAATTTTTTAAGATTTTCTTTTTGAATTTATAAATCTGCATGATCGGAACGGGAAAAGAGGAACTTTTGATCGGAGAAAGCTGAAAGAGCATTTTTTTCCAGCACATCATGTCTGCTATAGTGTGCGGGAAGAGATCGAATTTGTTTGAGGATTTTCAGTCGTCATTGTCATCGCCGTATGTGCCACCGCCGGTTTCGAAGAGGATTTGCCGTACTTTTTCTCCGGTGAGGTCTAATTCTGATTCCAATCGTGTTTTTTCCGGTAATTCGATTGCATCATTGGCACTCAATCATCTTCTCATGCTTTCTCTGACATGGACAAGCAGTTGGTTGAGAGAGCACTTGAAGAATCCGGTGATGATCTAGATTCTGCTATCAAACGCCTGAATGCTCCGCTTGGGATCTGGTGATAATCTGGGGCCTGTGGCAGGAAGCTCTGGTGCTACGCATGAGTCCAGCAGCCAGGTTTTTACTGAAGTTGCGCTACAACTAACGGTGAGACCACATATGCCGAGGATTTATCTTCTGCAAAAGTGGTGCATTTGCAGGGTACAGTATGGTTGGATCTTTTTGTTGGAGAGATCAAGAGCACGTCTAATATAGATGATGGTTAAGTCCGTGCTTCACGAGCTCTTGAGGCTTTTGAGAAAGCCATATGTGCTCGTGCAACAGAGGCGGCCTGTGGTTTCCAGAAGGAGAATATGATGCCCAAGCAGCAGTTTGAAGCTCTTATACAAGAGAATGCTATTTTAAAGCGAGTAGTTGCCATCCAGCATGAGCGGCAGAAGGAATTCGAGGATAGAGGGAATGAGTTGAATCAGTTGAATCAGTTGAAGCAGTTGGTGGCTCAGTACCAGGAGCAGCTTAGAACCCTTGAGGTCAATAACTATGCTCTCTCGATGCACCTCAAGCAGGCTCAACAAAGCAATAACTCTATTCAAGGGCATTTCAACCCCGATGTCTTTTAGTATGTATCAAGTCCCTATTGGCTGTGTAACATATATAGGATAGCAACAGTAATGTCATGTCGTCACAGTAGTAGCAAGTGTTTCCTAGAGATGAATGATGATATTAAGCTAGCTTTTGGGGTTGATTTAGGCCCAAGATTCATCTTTACAGTTTTTTGTTGACTTCTGGGTTGATTTCCAATATATGATGAAAGCTAACTGCCTATTGCAGGAGAACTAAGCAAGGATTTCAGTTACAAGACAATAGAAAGCATATTCATCGATCAGAAGGGAATTCCAGTAGCTAGAAGAAGATCTCTTCTGTTTTAAAAATTATTCACTTAATTTATGGCTTCCTGACATTACAATTAGGAACTGCATGCTTTTGTAGTTATATGCTGCAAGATAACCTATAAACAGAAAGGATCAATGTAAATGTAGTATCAGTATCCAAGTCAACAAATTATGTGGGTTACCTTGGCTGGTGGACAACCATGCAGATATTGACTCCTTCAAGGGCTTCACGTCGAAGTGCTCTTAGAAGTAATTGAGAAGATGAACTGTCTAGTCCAGAAGTAGGTTCATCAAGAAACAGAAGTGATGGCTCCATTACCAACTCTAGCCCCACATTCACTCGTTTCCGTTGGCCTCCAGAGATACCTCGCTTCTCCACTGTTCCAACCAAGGAACCCCGCACACTCTGTAAGCCCAAGAAATCAATGACTCTCTCAACAATAAGAACCTTGTCTTGCTTTTGCAAATCTGCTGACAACCTTTACAAAATACAAAAACTCAACAAGTTTATCTTTTGAACCAACAGTACAGGGATCAAATCAACTTGAGATACAAGCCAGCAGTAGTCAATAGAACAATATGGTGATTTAGAAGTAACTGACAATTTTGAACTGTAGCCTGTGCTGATCATTATAACATGATTTCCAAGGAGATTTTTTAAAAATGATAAGATAATGAAGATTCCCAAGGACATAATATCTAACAGAACTGTTAGAATATGAATAGGTTTATACAATCCTATTAGAATAGGAATAGGTTTATACAATCCTATAAGAATAGGAATAGGTTTATACAATCCTATTAGAATAGGAATAGGAATAGAAATAGAAATAGGAATACTATATAGTATCCTACTTGGTAAAGGATTGTATTCTAGGGTCTATAAATAGGGTCTCAATGTAATAATGTAGACACAACAACAATTCAATAATATTCTTTTCCTATATTTCTCACATGGTATCAGAGCCTCTACGAACTTGGTAGAGAATTAAAGAGCTTCCGCTGCCGGCGGGTGGCACCCATATATGCTGCCCGTCTGGCCAATGATTATGTTAGCAAAAGTTGGGTCACCGTGTATCTATCTGGTGACTATTTTCTCACATCTAATTTGTGTAGCACTGTGCCATCATTCCGGTGACTACTTTCTTATATCTAATTTGTGTAGCACCGTGCCATCATTCCGGTGACTACTTTTTCATATTTAATTTTTGTAGCACCGTGCCATCATTCTGGTGTCTACTTTTTTGTGTAGCACTGTGTCATCATTCCAGTGACTACTTTTTCATATATAATTTTGTAGCATCGTGACATCCTTCCGGTGACTACCTTTTTTTTTGCATATCTAATTTGCGTAGCACCGTGCATCTATCCGGACTACTTTTCATATTTAATTTGTGTAGTACCGTGGATTTTTCCGAACTATTTTCTCATATCTGAGTTGCATAGCATCATGTGTCTTTTCAGTGACTTCTCAGATTTGATTTGCATAGTTCCATTCGTCTTTCCGGTGACTCCTCAAATCTGATTTGCGTAGGGTTGTGCCATCATTCCAACCCTACCCATATTATTTCTCTTTTTCAATAGGGTCGTTCCATCAATTCGAACTATCCTATATTATTTCTATTTTCTAGTTGGGTTGTGACATCATTCTGACCCTACCCATATAATTTTATTTCTTAGATTGTGACTACTTTTAGCCATCAAATCTAATACTCCGGCATATGAGCATGTTCTGGCCAGTTTTTTCGGTGACTTGTTTAATATCGACTGTCTATTGATTCCAACATGAACCATGTACTTTATACTAGATTTTGAGCACTTACAATGTTCGCTGCATTGTGAAGAAGTCTATATGGAGCAACCACCTAATGTTGTTGCTCAGGGGGAGTTTAGTAGCCTTGTATGTTGATTACGTAAGTCACTCTATGGTCTGAAACAGTCTTTGCAAGCTTGGTTTGGGAAGTTCCAACACTGTAATTTTATCACTTTGTGTTTTATCGGCATTATGCATCAAATTCAGTATTTCATGAGAAGATCAAGCACATTGAAATTTATTGTCAATTTTGTGAAGTCGAGTGATCAACTTGCAGATATGTCACCAAGCCCCTTATCGATCCTCGTGTTAATTACATTTGTAACAAGCTAGGTACATGAATTGTATGCACTAGCTTGAGGGGGAGTGTTAGAATATGAATAGGTTTATACAATCCTATTAGAATAGGAATAGGTTTATACAATCCTATTAGAATAGGAATAGGAATAGAAATAGAAATAGGAATACTAAATAGTATCCTACTTGGTAAAGGATTGTATTCTAGGGTCTATAAATAGGGTCTCAATGTAATAATGTAGACATAACAACAATTCAATAATATTCTTTTCCTATATATCTTACAAGAACCAACTATTACATACCTGCACCTTGCACTGAACCATAGATTCTCCTCAACAGTCAAGTTGCCATGCACAATATCATCCTGTGGCACAAAACCGACGATCTTTCTGTAGGAACGGATTGGTTCTGATTTTCCATTTATAAGGATGGAACCAGAAATTGTACATCCAACAGTTTTTCCTGCCAGAGCTGAAAGGAGAGTAGTTTTCCCTGCTCCTGATGGACCCATGACAGAAGTAATACGACCAGGCATGATTTTTCCATTAACAGATCGTAACAGATGCTTCTTTTTTCCTTTCAAAGTAACAGTTAAGTCTGTAAAACCTATCTCAATTACAAGTCTTTTCTTGTAATCAGTATTTGTCGCCATTGAGATTACACCAGAGAAAGTAAGGTTGTTATTCTGCTGTTGCTGAGCTTTTTCTCTCTCAAGTTGTGCATATGCATACTTGAAGATTTGGCTATGAGTATGAATATCTTTCCCTTTGGCCTTTTTGGTTTTCAAATTTCTTTCTTTGATCTCCAAACTGAATGATTCTGAACTATCAAAAGTTTGTTCTTCAATCTCATTAATCATCTTCATCAAGGGACTGGATCCTATTTCCTCTACTTCAGATGCGCTTTGCGATTTCTTGGACACTAAAGAAGTACTGTGCTCATTTGATGGATATGAATTACCATCAGTATCAGTATATTCCTCATTCAGTACTGTGACCTTGTCACTGACTGTGATATTTCGCTTGCGAGAAAACTTGCGAGAAAATTGCCCTTGCAATTCAACTGCATGCTTTTTAGCAGCCTCTTTTGCAGTTTTCCACCTTGCACGTGCCTGTATATTTTCTTTAACAACTTTTGCAGCTGCTTCCCGGGATCTAGCGAGTCTCCTTTCTCGTACGGTGATGATTTGGTCCGAACAGTTGTAAATTATAAGTAGAAGTGTGGCTAAAGCTGCCTGCAAGGATGAACAGGACCTGAATCTCCTATGGTGGTATAATGTCTTGAACATCAATCAATGAAGAAGTTCAAATACTAAAGAGCGGAACCAATTTTAACTTCAGCACGGGGAAGGTAGCACAATAATTTCTGAAATTTTTTATCAGCAGAAGGGTTATGGCAACAGAATAGAAAACTTTTATTGAAACCACAGTGCATTACTGAATCCAGTGCTCACTTCATATATATAAACCTAGAAACAGCAAGAAACTACGAAGGGATATCAGGTAGGCAGAGACTTGATAATAATCAAAACTTACTATGAGCATCGCCCCATATGCATGAATATTCTGACTTGCAGTGTTTGGATTGCATGAAGTCAACTTGAAGCATCCTGAAAGTCCATCAAGAGGTGAATGTTACATGAAGCAGCGACATTCGAGAAAGAATCTAAACTCATCCAACTGAAATATGCTTAATGGGAATAAAAATGCATTTGTTATTTATTTTGTATGAAAAGACTACTATTTTAACAATGTACTGAAAATAATTGGTCACCCTCAACCTGGAACTTACGTTTCTCAGCCGTAGAACCCGTGGGGCAGTAGTTCCTGTAATTTCAGGGTAAAGATTAGCCTTGAAAGGACATAAGAGGAGTAAAATTGATGAAATATCACGAAAGAAGTGTGATGTGCAAGTATAACTAAGTAATAAGGATTTCCTAAGGGATTTCTGTAACCAGATTTAAGCCTTATTTGAACATTTACAGCTAGATGATAACCGAACTTCAGGGTTTTTGAGATAAAATAGTACCCACTACTGCAAGGATTCTTCTCCGTATTTGTTGGACAATATGATCCCGCAGAACAAAATACCTCTGAGCTGCTGCGAACATCAGACCAAATGTTTGCCCCACCACAAGTATGACTTGGCTGCCCAGGAGGTAATTGATAACTATATCTACAGACATACCAATAAACATGTTATGCAAACAAAAAGTGGGCAGTAAGATGTAAGAAAATCAGAGAGGTCTTGTATCAAGAATCTGAACTCACGGTTCGCATATTCCAGTATTCCTATTGAGTGTGGCAAGTGGGCAGTAGGAACCTAAAGGGCAGGCTAGAAAAATGAAGAAGATATCAGGCATCTTTTCTTTTGTTGAGAATCAGAAAAAGGTAATTATCAAAAAAAAAAAAATAGAAACTAAGACTTAAGAAGTTGAATATATGTAACCCAAATAAGTAAAAATTAGAGCAACACTTAACTATCCATGTAGTGCACACATATATTGAAGGCAATGTAGCAAAACATCAAATTACTGGACATGGCACTATGTATGCTGAGTCAACAGCAATCCCTTTTATGGAACTTGTTCATGAAGGATGTCAATGTATACGTTAATTATATATATCCACAAAAAATCTTGAACTAAAATATCATCATCTAGAGACAGATTCATACATCATACCAGAACCTTAGCACAAGCAGTTCATGATAACCTTACCAGCTATTTTAACTAAGGATTCAGAAAAGGGAGTAAAATGTAGGAAACAACTGTTAGGTTATTAGTCCTATGTACAACCAAATAATCGGACTATCTTGTCTATTTTCCAAAAACACAACAATAGAAGCCTCCTTGTTCAACTAAAGCTACAGTATGCTAGTTATCTCTTATATTATTTTACCACAAGGCTACTGCAGACATGCTTACATACAAGATTTCACCGTCTACTCACAGGAATCCAGAAGCTAGTGATTAATAACTTCCTTGATACTAGAGCATAAACGAAAAACAAGTCCTTGTAATAACAGAAAAATTAACTTCTAAATTTGTAGTTTTCCCTCACAAATGGTTGAAGAAGAAGCAATTGATAATATTGTTTTTTGATTTTTTTTTCGAAAAGCTGATAATATTGGTTATATACTTACGTATCATACAGGTAAGACCGTGAGGACAGAAGAAACCCTCACAGCAGGACTGACAAGCAAGAGTTCTCGCTGGTATTTCTCTAGAATTCCTCAAGTCAGGGTTCTGATCTGAGTTGGTGCTACAGGCCCATCCTGGTTCACAGCCTGGAACCCAAGAGGTCAAATTACAGTTTCTGTTGGGCGTTAAATAATTGGACCCTGATGTTATGGTGTTACTGAAGTAGGAACTAATTTCTGCAGCAGTACACAACCTTCTTTGAATATCCCCTGTTCAATATATAACTTTCATCAGATCTTTGAACTGTACTGTAGCCTGAAGAGAGTGAATAATGGCACAAAAGTTTAGCAATAGGAAAGAAAAAGATGTCAGATCCAGTCTGTTCCAGCATCATTTTCACTTCCATATAAACAAGATGACGAGAAACAATAATATAAAACTCAGAGCAAAAGGAAAGGAAAAATGCTCCAGTTCAATGAGCTGAATTGGGTCTGATTCAGCACATAACATCTGTTGAGAAAAAATGGCAAACTAAATAACTGTCACCTGACACATGAAAATATACATAAGATCAATCAGGTTAATCTGAACCTAACTAAATCTATAATTTCTAAAGAAATATGTTAAGCATATATTAACAATAGGACGTATGTTGGTCTGGTGTAGTTGGTGGTGTCGGTCAAAAGATATGACAGAGAAAGGTTCCAGCATGCATTTGGGCGTTGCGCCCTGACTGAGAACGTTGCTGGTAGTTGTTTGAACACCTATTATTGTTGATGGCGTTGGTCCGCGTTTGAGAGCTGGATTTTTGAGCAACAGCAGCAGTAATTGGAGTGGATTGAGGCGGAGCATTGTGTTTGAGGAAAAGCTCGTGATCGCTAAGCTTTTCAAACAGTTCAGCATATGAAATTGGGGTGTCACGTGCTCGAATTGCTGCAGAGATTTCGCGGTATTCTGGTCCAAGACCAGTGAGAGTCTTGATAATGAGTTCAGCATTGGTGACAGGAGCTCCAGCAGTTGCAAGCTCATCACAGAGAGATCGAACTTGGTTGAGATAGTCTGTTACAGGTTGACTCTCTTTTGTGAGACGAGCGAGGCGATCTCGCAAGCTGAATATGCGAGTTTGTGACTTATTGGCATAAGCCGTATGGAGGGAATCCCAGGCTGCTTTGGCTGTGGTTGCAGCGGCTACAATAGCAGCAAGAGTGGGATCTACTGATGCTAAAATTGCGTTTTGGATTAACTGGTCCTGACGAAACCAATTTACATAATCGGGGTTGGAAATTGTCAGGTTGTTGGTGGTAGTGGTCTCGGCAGGAGCAGGGATAGTACCATCGAGATGACCATAAAGATTGTGTCCTCTCATGAGCATGGACACTTGGACCTTCCACAAGGAGAAGTTATGGCTGCCAGCAAGTTTAATCGGAAGCTGGGTAACCGAGTTGAATTGAACAATGGTGGTAGTGTTAGTTGCATCAGAATTGGTAACTGAGGGTGCCATTGGTGGTGGGCGGGTAATAAGGAACTTAGAACTCTGTGAGGAGAAGAAAAGCTCTGGATACCATATAAAGGTTTGAGATATAAGAGAGAAAGATACTTTTATTCACGTACAACCTTCTCTTTAAATAGAGCCAATACAAAACTGATAAAGTACTATTAACAGAAACCTAGTTTACAGGAAACTATTAAAGTCCTAAATAGTAAAGATGACTAACTTTGACTCCTAAACAAAAGGGTAACATCTATTATCTCTTAATACTATGATCATCATCTTTTGTGAATACACAGTTACCCTTTTCTCAAAAAAAAAAAAGCATTGAGCTAGGAGTTGCTTAGGGGTGTCGTAAGGGTGGATATTCTCGCTCCTAAATCCATAAGTTTTCATTTAATTTGTTGATTTTAGCTAGAAATGGATTTCTTGGCCAAGTTTGATAGTTGGGATGTTTTGGCTTTGATAAAGCTTAGATTGTGCCCATTTTTAGGGTACAAGTTCCTTGAGCTAGTTGGGACCTTTTTGGCGGAGTCAATTTCGTGATTCCTTGAGTGGGTCCCACAATAATTTTGGCCTAATTTTAGACCTGAGATTGATTGTTGCATTATGAGGGTCAAAATGATCGTATTGACACCAGAATCACTATTTTGATAGTGTGGCATTGTTTGGAGGCTGCTCGAAAGGGAAAAGCATCGGTTCAAAAGTTTGAAGCATGCGTATTCACTTCTGAGGCAGGTTATGGCTTACTATCCTTAGACCTTGCTTGTTGATTGTTCTAACATGATAATTTGCTAAGTGTCGGGTTGATATTTAGCATGATTCCTTGTTCTTATCGTTATTGAATTGATTTGGCCTTATTTTGGTTACTTCGGATAATGGTTGTCTTGATCATGATTAGTTTGACGTCTCGTTTATTCCCAAGAATTGTGAATAGGCTATGATGGCCTTAGTATTGATGTTATTGAGCCTTAGCATTGGTTTGGCTAGTATTTGCCTTAGAGGTTGTCTTTTGTGGCCCGTGGGACTTGATTCGAGAATGAAAAAAGGTTAGATACAACCCTTCAAGCTAGATTGTAACCTTCAGGTAGCCCTGTTAGTACATGTGACCGGCTGGCTCTAGCGAGATGACTACCTAGACTTGTTCAGGTCCCTATTCCTTTTTGTGATATAGTTGATCCGAGGTGAGATTCCAAGTGGGGCTAGTTAGTGTTGTTGTTATTCCGACGTAAGATTCCAAAATATACTAGGGTTCTATACAAATTATCCGATGTGAGATTCCAGTAGCAGCTAGTTTTTTTAATCATTTCGATGTAAGAGTTTCTAAGGATTTTTGATGTAAGATTCCAGACAGGTCTAGTTATTTTGATGTAAGATTTTGGGGTGTGTTAGGTTTCGATGAGGCTTTCTAATGTAAGATTTCGGGAAGGACTAGACATTCCGATGTAGGATTCCAGGGTGTGATAGGTTCCAACAAGGCTTTCTGATGTAAGATTCCAGGGTGTGCTAGGTTCTGACAAGGCTTTCCAATATAAGATTCTAGGAAGGACTAGCTATTTCGACGTAAGATTTTGGGAGATGTTATCCCGATGTCAGATTCCTGGAAGGTGTTGGTGTTTATTACTAAGTTGTGCCTTGTAGTGTAGCTTTTGTGTGTACCTGCCGAACTTATGGGGTTTCGGTCGGGTTATTGATTGTCTAATTATTCCTATGATGCTTTGTTTGTGCTTTCTAGGCTTATAGGGTCTAGTTAGGCTTTAGATAGCTTTATTGCATTCGTCGTTTACCTTAGTAGCTTTATTATGATTCATGCCTAGCTATGCCTTTATTGTTGCCTTATTACCCTATTATTTACTCACTTATTATTATGTTATTGTAATCGCGAGTTTGGTTGGTCTTTGATGCCTACTGAGTACCTGTTGTTGTTTTGGTACTCATGTTGCACTCAACATCTTTTTCCCTTACAGATTCGAGCTCCAATCGACTCTATTGATTCCTTGTGTTGTTGTAGCTGGTATTCCGAAGACTAAGGGTGAGCTTATTGGGGTTCGTGGTTGACTCGTCTTCTTATATGTATTTCTGACTAGTTTTTTGTATTTCGAGATAGTCTGTATTTTTTTGTATATGTCGGATTTGTACTTGGCCTTTGGTCGTAGCTTTCTCAAATCTATTTTACTATGCTTCTCTCTTTTCTTCGGCTCTCGAGGCTTGTTAACGTTGGTACCATGCTAAGGGTTGGCTTACCTACTGGTGGGATTTAGTAGGTGCCATCATGACCTGAGTTTTTAGGTCATGACAGTCTCATATCATATTGGTGTGGGGTGGATGAAACGAAAGCTCGTATTAGAGTCTTGTCTGATAAGAAGGTGCCACCAAAACTTAAAGACAAGTTCTACAAACAGGTGGTTAGACAAACTATGTCGTATGGGGCAGAGTGTTCTCCAATCAAGAAGTCTCACGTTTAGAAGATGAAAGTTACATAAATGAGGATATTGCAATGGATGTGTAGTCGTACTAGGAGAAATGGGATTTAGAAATGAAGATATCATGGACAAGGTAAGAGTGGCCCCGGTGGAGGACAAGATGCAGGAGCGATGTCGAGATGGTTCGAACATGTGAAAAGGAAATGCATGGATGTCCCAATGAGAAGGTGTGGGATATTGGCTATGGATGGTTTCAGGAAAGGTAGAGATAGATCGAACAAGTATTGGAAAAGGTGATTAGACCAGACATAGCACAATTTCAATTTACCGAGGACATGACCTTAGCTAGGAGGTTGTGAAGGACAAGGATTAACGTAGAAGGTTAGTAGGTAATAAAATATTGTTTCAGTTATCCTTCCATACTAGTAACCATAATATTACTCCTTTAGTTTTATGAACTTCGACTATTGTATTATTTTGGTGTAGTTATTGTTCCTTTTTTGAAAACAGTCTCCCTACCTCCCAAGGTGAAGTTAAGGTCTAACACGCTATCCTCTCCAGACCTACTTGTGAAATTACATTGGGTATATTGCTGACACGTGTATCTCACATACATATATACATGGATACATATCTCATCTTCTTCCATGTTCATCGCTTACTTTGAGTTTGAATAAAATTTTAACTCAAACCACCTTAAATCTCCATCAAATCACCCCAAAATTGAGATTCAAACTCCTTAAGATGTACCAATCTATTCCAACATCCACTCCAAAAAAATTTGATTTTGGATACCCTAACTTCCAAACTCAAGCTTAAGTGAGCTTCAATGGCTTTCATTGGAGTTTTTGCTCATTATAATTTAAGGTTTTCTAATGAATTTTTTGTATGAATTTTGAAATACCAATGTTTAATAACCCAAATGCATTTGAATTGGTCCTAATAATTACACTAGAGGTGTGATATTCTTTTCATTTTTATGGTTCTTCAAATAGCGAAGATTGATGTTAGTTAGATGCTCGAGAGCCCAGCCAATAGAGAATACAACAGTGCAAGTAAAGAGGACAGCTTGCTAGTAATATTCAAAGGCATTGAGAGCGGATCCTAGTTGTGGACAAAAATACAGGAGCATACAAGAGAAATAAGTGCTTCAATTAAGGCTAAAAACGTGCGAATAAGGCATAAGCAAGAAACAAACAGAGAAAAGGAAGCTTTAGCCAAACTTTGTAATTAAAAAAAGGAAAGGATTTAGCTATTAATAGCAATTTATGAGTTCGGATAATATTGGTTGGTTTTTACTCTGGGCTGCCAAACTGGATAGTTCACTCAAAATAAAATAGGACAAACAAGAAGAGATTGATATATTGTATCTTAAAAGCCTAATGTAATCATATACAAGATTGTATATCTTGAACGGTTTAGATGCGAGGGAAGTGACAGTCCGCGGAGAAGTCTACGGCCTGAAAGTTCGCTCTGCATTCTGCAATAACAAATAAATTTCCCTTGAATATGCCACCTAATTTATCTAATTGTTCCATAGTTAACTAAACTTGTTTCGCCCATCGAAGGAGTGAATCCTAACATGGTAATCACAGCTTTATTACTTGATTAGCTAATCCAATCTTATATAGCATCAAATACGAACAAGAGTGACGATCTAACAAGGTGAAAGTAAATGCGACCACTGCAAACTTATCATCAAAAGAAATTACTATAAAAGCTGACTTTATTTCAAAAGCATATCAACAACACCACTAAGTGATGTACATGAATAGAATAATTTGATGTTAATTGTCCCCTTTATTTTTTCCTGTTGTTGATAATTTATGCCAGTAGTCTCATGCTGCTACCTTAAAATCACAATTGCAAACTCACGAAAGAAAAAAAGGAACACGTAGTAGATAAAGTCATTTTGCCGGAGGTCTGAAAGGACTCTCTCTAGCAGTTGCTTCATTTTGTGAAAATAGAATTTGAAAATGTCAAATACCTTTTGTTCTGGTAACACAAGCACTGAGAAAAGCGAGATTAGATGAGTAATTGAAGGCATGGTTCCATTCTTCATCTCTGCAACACATCATATCATCATTAAGGATAAGCTGCATATCCGAGAACATAATATATATAATGAATAAATTGGACCAACAATTTGCCTTTCTTACTATAAATATATATTTCACTTTCCCTGTTCTCTCTTCGTGATTCAACTCCCCCTTCCCCACACAAAAAAATAATAATAAGCAAATATTTACCGATTTAGAATGCAGAATTTGAATTTATCCGAAAATTGGTTGTCGAAAAGGCCTAGCGTCAGATTGTATATACGGTTATATACAGTTCGAGTAACTAAATCAAGCACAGCCGGATTATCGAGTTGTGAAGCGGTGCCGGCACCGTTGACTATGGATTGACTCCAAACAAACTTGACTGAACTGAACTGCAAATTCACTAAGCTCACCAGGAAGACAATGATGGCGAGTTGGAATGTGGTCGTCGGCGACTTTCTCCGCCGCCGGTGAGTCTCCGCCATAGCACGGTCCGATTAGGGGAAGAAAAGGAAAATGGTGAGAAGTCATGGCGCCTGTGAATGATTAAAAAGAAGGGAAATGCAGAGATAGTGGGTCCCATTTTCTGCATTTCTCTTGCGAAGATGACCATGTCTTGGGGACTGGGGGAGCATAAAATATTATTCTACTTCCGTTGAACATACCAAACCACCCTTCAATTTCCTTATTTTATATCTTTTTTAACTTTTTTGTTTGACCAAGGCCGCCGGCAAAGTGAAATCTCGAGTATCTTTAGCATAGTTTCGAGGCAGACTAAATTAATCATACCAAAAATCCTTTTGGCCATGATTTGACTAGAATGGTAAAAAGACATGTTTCTACTATAAACTGTTTATTTTTGGATATTTTTGTCCTTTAACTTAAATATTGAATATATTATTCAATTATGTTTCTAATACATTAAAAATAATTAATAAGATTAATTATTGATGATTTCGTCATTAAACATGAGAAAGACACCACAAAATTCACCAAAGAAAACATAAACCTCACCCACTCTTCTTACTTGAAATTTTCAAGATCTAAAAAGAAAATTAAAAATATGATAATAGTAGTAAAAAAATAAATAAAAAATATATCTTTTTCAATTTCTAAATTTCCTCATTTCTACTTATTCCTTTTGGTTTATATATTTTTCATTTCTTATTTCTTAATGATAAAAAAAATTAAAAAGTACAAAAGAGGAGTAAAGTGTAGGCTATCTGTTTTACTTTATAATTTCTAATCGCGAAAAGATAAATTATATCTAAATTTAAATATTAAAAATTTATATCTATAATACTCAAATTAAAAATATGAAATTCACCAAGTTGACAAACCAATTACTCTTATTTATTTAAAGGAGTTGTTGTTATGCATGAATTTTCTAGAAAAAAGTTAAATGATAAAAATATATTTTATCCGATTATACTTAGAATGTATGTGAGTGAAATATGAAGAAAACTGAAATTATCATCATGTTTCCTCCATTATGTGATTACTTTCATATCCTCAAACGTATATGAATCACATCATACACAAATAAAAACTCATTAAAATTAATGAATCATATTATAACACAAATGTTGATGGTGCCTCATTGAAAATTATAATAACTAGGAAAGGATATAGAAAGTTCTTTATGATTTCAAAATAAACTTTTATAAAAAAAAAATTGAAAGACAAACATCTTCATAGTTCACTGATGATAATGACAACACAAATTTGTTAAACATGACCTAGATCAAAGTTTCATCACACATATATTTTTCTTTATTAGTATTATTTGTTGTTTTATATATATAAAAAATGTTTGCTATTAAATGATATGTTAAAATATTAAGTATACATAGTTGTAGTCACAATAATTTTTTTTTGCTCTCAAATTAATATTTTTTTGAAACTGATTAAGAATTTTTAAAATTAAGTAATTTTATTGTATATATTATATGAATAAATTTAAATTATCTATATAAATATTTTTTTAAATTCAATTTTAAACAATTTTTTAAATATAATGTAAAATAGTTCAATAATAAAAGTCAAAATTCAAAATACTTTAGAATCGGTAGATATTGATACAATAAAGAAATACTAAAAATCATATAGCTCATAAGTGTCGATCCTATTTCACAACAACCCAAGATAGTTACACATTAATGTTGTTGTTTTGATATTTGTTAATTATTATGCTTTAAAAAATTAAACTACATATTTAAATATTATGTTTTAAAAAATTAAATTACGTATTTAAAGCTACATATTTAAAAATTAAACTAAATATTTAAAAAATTAAACTACATATTTAATTATTATGTTTTAAAAAATTAAATTATGTAGTTGTGTTGATTGTTATCAATTCTAAAGTATTTTGAGTTTTGATTATCGTTATTGAAATATTTTTCAAATTATATTTAAAAACATATTTTTATGTATATTATTAACATGAATTTTAATTGTCTCCTTCGATAGAAAATTCTATATTAAATGAAAATAATTTTTTTAAAATGTACATCCTAATTGGAAAATCCTTTTGGGCATAAAAAAATTGGCCAAAATTGTAAAAGGACATGTTCACACTATAAAGTAGTTTATTTTTGGACATTTTTTCCCTTTAACTTAAACATTGAATATATTTAAGTTAAATGAAAATTCTATATTAAATGAAAATATTTTTAAAAAAATGTATATCCTAATTATGTTATACTTTATTTACATAGTACTAAATATATTCTAATTTAATATAGTATCCTACATAAAATACATCTATTTTAAAGTATTATAATTGATAAGTAAGTATTGAGTGATCTTTTATTTATTTGTTTTGAAATATCCTCAGTTAATTAATATTATTGGAGTAACTGTATTTTGTATTCATGATTAAAATTAGTAAAATAATTTCACCAATTTCTATATATCTTAATTCTTGTTTGGAATGATTATGATATAAAAATCTAATGTGTTATTCATGACATAGTTATAAATGTCTTATCATCAATTATTTTTTAGAAATATCTAATTTCCAAAATGACATTATTTTTTCTCTTGAAAAACATCCATTATATATATATATATATATATATATAGACTAATCTATTTAGTTGATTATATTTAAAGAAAAAATCAACTATTTTTTTTTTGAATCTATGCTTAATTACTATATTTTACTAAATTTGTAGTTCAAAATAATTAAGTATAATCTTAAGTAGATAAGATAGTCATTTGTAGTTATTATCAATGAGAAATTTAATTGTCTTCTTCAATAAAGAGATTTATTTTAAGCGAAAAAATAATTTTTCAAAGGTATGCATTGGTACCTCATGAACATTTTTTAAGGTACAATTCAAAAATACTTTTTAAACTAAAGCGTACAATTTTTTTTATTAACTGAACAATATTTATTTTTAAAAATAAATCGAATGAACTATATACATACACAAAAAATATACACAAGAATATTTTTTATTAACTGAACAAAGTATTCAAATAATGATAAACAAATAAATCCACACATACGATGTTTAAGATTGAAATTAATCATTGAAATAAAAAGGTTTTAAAAAAAATCACATGTGAGAAGTATCAAATATATTACTGAACTTTGTGAGAAGTATCACTTTAAAGAAAGTTTCTAAAATTACCTTGTATGTAATTAACTTATTTATAGTGTTATGTCATATTTTCACTATAAAATATCAAAAGAATTTATAACACGAAAACATAAGAATCGAAATACACAAGAATTTTACCATAGTTTCTCAGACTGCATGGTTTAATTATTTTACCCAAGCAAAGGGCTTGTCAAGAAGCTAATACATACTTTTATTGAGCCCATGTGTCTGATAGTTCTAACCGGGTATCAAGCGCCCTACTTATCAAACTCAATTTCGGGCTAAAAAGCACGGCTCATCAGACGGAATCATAAAGACAAAGCCAATAAAAGTAGTACTATATCTGACTATACCTCAACCTCAGAACCAAGTCGAGAAGCCATACTAAAATTCTTCTATATTTAAATAAAATTTAGATCCGTTCATGGTCTATATATAAGAGAAGTTAGTTATCCTGCATAGATATAAATTTTTTAGCCGGACATAGTCACAGCTTCCAGATCGGAGATATAAAAAGATTTATAAATAGAAGTAGAGAATTAAATTACCTTGTATCGACAACTTTATTTACTTCCGGCGAACCTCTGGCAAACCGAGAGCTTTACAAACTAAGAGAAACAAACAACTTAAAAAAAAAAACTTTTGAAGAGAGAGTGTTTTTCGACGCCCCTCCTTCAAACTACAAAAGACCTTATTTATAGAAGAAAAAATGATCTATCTACAGTGATTTATAGTGACCGATCTACAGTGATTTACAGCGACCATGGGTCCCTTATCAATGGGTTCCAAATGCACAGTAACAGTTTTTCTACTGTGGGTTAACAGTGTATCTACTGTTAATCAATAGTGGTCATCTTGTCTTTCTTTTTCAACTCCCTAAGTAAATCTTCTGCTTTAGACAACATATCTTCTGTCACGGGTTTCGCCGATTCACAAGGCTGGGCCTCTTGAGCATCATCTACGATATCATCACTTGTTTCACTTCTCATTGAAATGTCTGATTTTTCATAGTGAGTGATATTGAGGAATAGATTCCTCCTTATTTCATCCAAATACTCCTTTATCATTTCTTCTTTATTTCCATCTTGAATGGAAATTCTTCTGGCAATATGTTTGACGAAGTTGTCAGCAATTATTTCTTTGTGAGGAATAGTACCATAATCTTGGATTCTTTGAGAAATAGAGTCCAATAATTCTTGGCCATATAATGATTTAGTCATGGGATCCTTCTTCATTAATTTATCCCAGAAATTATTATAATAAATCCGATATAAGCATGGAATTTGTTCTTCAGTAAAACCTACTTCCGGGGTCCATTTATGGATCCATAGAATCGAGAATTCTATGAAGAAATAAATTTGTTCAATTTGTTCTATATAATAAACATGATTTGAGTGATATAAATCATTAAGGTCTGGTGAAACCTTAACCCAGTTTTTGTATAACTTTAAATAGGGATCAGGTAAAATCTTTATTGTCGGTCCGTGATATGACCACCAGTTCAAGAACTAGTTAGGAATTGGGTCAACAAATATCTTTGCACATACCTTGATAAATCAAGTATGTTTATGCCTTTCATTTTTATAGTAAAGGACTTTGCTGAAAGCGTTAATATAATCCCAATAAGTGAAATTGGTAGGGATTTTATTGAGGCTGATCTGCCTTTCTTTCATCGATGATATACTCCAATCTTCAATTGATATAATTTGCTTTATGATCATTTCGGAGAAGTTATAAACGTTCTCGCTGGTGTTATAACCCGAGAAGTGCTGAAATTCAACACTATCTGTATTCGTTAAAATGGTCTCGTAATACAAACGGGTTTTGTATGACTCTCCTGGGAAGTATAATCCGTTAAGTAAATATCGCTGGAATATCTTCCAGGGTTTTTCTTTTCTCTGTATCTCAGAGTTTTCAATAAGAAATATCATTTCTTTCTTTACTACCCTTTCATAGGATCTAATATCATCAACCTCTTCTTTCGCCACAGATGCAAAAGTATCACTTTACTTTTGAGATAAATATGCTCTCAGTTGGGCGTATAATGGGTTATTTTCTGGAATATCATCTAGATGTATCGAAGAAGTAGCTTCTTTTGAAGAGCTTGTTAGTTTTACTAAGCTCATTCCTCCCCTTTGTATAATTGGAGAGCTGGATGAGGATCCGTATGACGATCCTGATGTTTTTGAGGAGGAGGATCTTTCCTTTCCGCGAGTATAATTGCCCCTTCCTCTAGCCTTGGTTATCCAAGGAGGATCCATCCTGCAAACATAACATTTAGTTTTAATCATCTAAAAGGTCATAAACTTCAGAACAATAAAATCTTTCATAAAGTTCTTGTTCAATCATGTAATTAGCGACGATATCCATCACCATTCCGTCTATAATTCTCCTTAAAATACGTTCATGTAAATCTCTATTAAGAGGAACTGCCTTCAAAATTGTAACCAAAGTAATATCAGTAAAGAAGTCAAGAAAACCCACTTTTTTAAGAAGAAAGATATTCTCTAGGTAAGAAGTCTGGGAGGGAATTATCACTTCCCTTTTATAATGAATTTCGAAATCAAAAGGGGCTAATTGTGCTTGCCACCTAGCAAATATTAATTTTGATGCATCATGTTTAAAATCTTTATCAAACATATATTTGACTGATTGAGCATCTGTTTTTATCACAAATTTCTGATTGTAAAGATCATCCTGAAATTTTAAAACACATTTAACGATAGTTAACATTTTATGAGCTACCGTTGCATATTTTTTCTGAGCATCACTCCATTTTCCTGAATGAAACCGAATAAGGTATTCATTTTTATCATGCGGGTTAATCTGTTTTAATATTCCACCATAACCCATATTGGACGCATCTGTCTCAACGATCTTTGGCCAAGCAGAATTAGCAAAGGTTAAACAAGGCAAAGATTGAACTCTTTCTTTAATAGTCTTTACAAGATCTGTGAGACTATTAGTCCAAGGCTTCTTATGATCTTTTTTTAGCCTGTCGTATAACGGAGCTAAATCTCGAGACAAATTTTTGTAGAATGGGGAAATATAATTTAAACTTCCCAGAAATCGCTGCAATTGCGTCTTATCTGTAATAATATCAGGAAATTTTGTTGCGAATTCAATAGATCGCTGAATAGGAGTCATTTTTCCTTGACAAATCAAATGACCCTTAAAATCTAACTTCTGTTTGAAAAAGACTCATTTTAGGTTTAGATATGACCAAACCATTTTGAATAACTATTTTCTTAAAAATGTCTAGATGCTTAATATGCATTTCAAGAGTCTTTGAGTAAACCAAAATATCATCAATATAAACTATGATGAAATCCAAATAAGGATTAAAAATATCATTCATAATCTTTTGAAATTTCGAGGGAGCATTTTTTAAACCAAAGGGCATTACATTCCATTCGTATTGTCCAAACGGAACATTAAATGCCGTTCTATAAGAATGGTCTTTAAATATTTGGATTTGCCAATATCCAGATTTTAAATCAAATTTTGAAAAGATATTAGCATCATATAATCTTGATAATAAATCCCTTTTGTTTTGAATAGGATACCTAATCCATTTTAAAAATTTATTTAAAGGTTTATAATTTATAACTAACCTGGGAACACCTCGTTCTTTTTTTGCTGTGTTATTAACATAAAAAGCAGTACACAACCATGGTGATTTGGAAGGCTTTATCAAACCTTTTTGTAATAAATTATCAATTTCCTTTTTGCAGAAGTCAACCAATTCGGTATTCATTTGACAAGGACGTGATTTGGTAGGGATATTTTCAAATCATATTATTTTTTACTATTGATGATAGTGTATTAAATATACTATAATGAAATTAAAATAAAGAAAACAAATGTAATATTATCCCCAACAAATTTTGTGTTATGAAGTTAGATATTAACGAATATTTTTTGTGTGTGCTTGATTTTAGAATTGGATGATTTGTATATAATAGAAATAAATAAATGTTATTTTACAAGTTCAAAATTAGAAAATCATTGATAAACTATATCCAAAAATACCTTATGGAATTAGAATTTGTATAATTTAATTTTATATGTAATGGAAAAGAAAAGAGAAAGACTCACAAAAAAGATAAAGAAAAAGGAACAAAGAAAGAGTGAATTAGAAAGAATTAAAAGAAGGTGAAGTTAGATTGTAATGGTCCCACATTATAAAGTCCATTAAATAATTTCCTTCACACAATTAATAATAATTCTAACTCACTAAAGATAATAATTGTTGTTGACACGTATTTTTAGAAGTTTAGGAAATAGTAGTAATAAACACTTGACTTTACTTTAAAAGGAAAAAAGGTTAAATTAGTCTTTTTACAATTATGGCCACATAATTATGGCCATTTAGCACTTCCCTTAATCATATTATAATTTCATATTCCTATGAGATTCAATAGGCAAAAATGATTTTATTAACATAATTTCTAAGAACAACTACTATAATTTGGCTAAGGACAGATATTCATATCTCATGAGGTCAAATAGCCCTCAACATATTGTCGGATTCTCAACTACACACTTTAACTTTATGGGGTCCTATCACCCCTAAACTATTTAAAAAACTTTAATTATTACCTCTCTAATTGTTGATTTGGCAAAGTGGATGTATTTCACTCTCTTTGAGAGAGTGAGCAACAAAAATAAATTTGATAAATTTTATTTTTAATTAATTTTTATGAATATATGTATTTTTATTTATTTATTATCTTTCTTCTTTCTCTCAACCCAGTTTCATCATTGTCACTGCTCCAATCGGATCTTCACGCCGGAGCTTCGACCAACAAACAACAGTGAAATAACCAAACCACCTACATCATTGGAGCAGCAACTTCACCAAATCAAAACCCTTTTAGCTGTCTCTCTTCCTCGTCACTGTTGACAAGCAGCAAGACGCCGATCTGGCGAACCAACAAGCACCACACCTCTTTTTGCTTTTGACAACGAACAACCAACGAAATCTCAATTAATTTTTTTGCTTTGGTGGTGGAATTGAAATTGAATTTACGATGATTTTGATGTCTTTTCAATCTGAAGCTTTATTCTCAAGAGAAAATGGTGGATAGTTCTTTTAGTGGGTGAAAAAGATAATGATGAAGGTGGAGGAGATGATAGAGAGAGAGGCGGAGGTGGACACAGAGGTGGGGAAGACCCCCACTGTATCCATCAACATTTTCTCCAAATCAAGCTTACACAAAAATTTAGGGTTAAAAAAATGGTTGAAGAAATGAAGAAGACGAACGAGAAATTATTATTTTTAAAAAAGACCAATTGGTGAAATACACATGTAAGTGCGTGTATTTCACGCACTTGACATTTGACTGGTTATGGTGTTTCAAGGGGGTATATATTCCACTTTTAACCCGTTAAGTTAAAATGTGTAGTTGAGAATCCGACCATAGATTGGGGGCTATTTGGCCATTTTCTCTTAATATATGATGTCAAATTTAATATTGAAGAAGAGACGACTCAAGTTATAGCATGATTTTTTTTTTTGTATTTAAAACCTACATATTTTGTTAATGAATCCATATTTTCTTTGGCTACAACAGTAGGGAAGACATGTCAACTATTAACAAGACAAGACCTAGTTATGCTAAGGTTTTCAGGTGTATCTATTCTTTGATTTTCCTGAAATTTGTGGAGATGGAAATTATCAATGATGTTACTAAAACATCAAAGAGTAACATGTTAAGATACAATATGACACGTTCCCTAAATATTGTAAAGAGTGCAAGCTTCAAGGTCATGAGTCATGACGAAGAAGAATGTAGAGTGCTTCATCTTGAATTGGGACAGAAGTTGGAGGATACTGAGACAATGGGCAAGCAAAAAATGGAGGAAGAGGGAACAATTGTTCCAATGAAAGATCAAATGAGGAGAAATGGGTATAATAGGAAATAGTGGAACCCAACTCATAAGGTATTCACAAGGCAAAACAATAATGTTATGAGTGATATAGCTAAAACACCACACAAAAAAGAGCTACTACTGCTAATCCTTTTGTCGTCTAGATTGATGATGACCCACAAAAAGTACCAGAGAATGAAGGTACAACAAAGAATAATAAAGAGCACAATATTAAAGCAACTAGACACTAGTGGGTCAATTAAGACATATGAAAGAGAGGTCTATTGGTGATAATATCGCTTTAGAGCAAGGAAATAATTCAACAAGAGTACATACACACATATAGGAGAAGATGACGAGTCCGTGAGTTGGACTCATTTAGGGCTTTATTTTGATAGATTTAGTGTCCTCAAATGCATATTTTGTCTCAATAACTGATGTAAATCCTTAAGTTTCAGGTATTTGGAGTTTGAGGCAAAGCATGGACACTACTTGACAAAAAGGAAGGAAGAAAAAACGGCATGAGGATCCCCTAAAGCATTAGGTGAGTCGCCAAATGGCCTTAATCTCACATAATATTCCAGTGTGCTGAGCCTTGAAGGAAAAGATCAAGTCGGCGGTGAAAAGGAGCAGTCGGCGCGTCATCGAGCAGTTTCGCAAAACTGTACTATATTGCCCAATGATTCAAAACGCGAAGATGCTGAAGGAAAAGCTGAAAGGCGATGAACCAAATCAAAGGGCGGATCGCCGAGTGTATCGGCGATCCTGACTAACTATGCCGAGTGGTCCTTCGCAGCAAAATTTTTTGAAAACTATAAATATCCATTTAATTATGTAGCTTAGTGTCGATCAATTAAGAAATTTATCAAGTTGTAGAGAATTACCGAGACTTGGAATATTTTTCAGTTTTTAGTTCTTAGAGTTTTTTGAGAGACATTGTTCTTGAGCTTGAAGGTTTTGAAGGTTTTCAAACTCTAAGAAATTGGAAGTGGGTATCTAAGAATCTTCATCATAGACGTGTTTAAAGACATTTTCTGTAACACCCCGAAAATTTTGTAGGTTGAACTAGAGCCTAAACGTAGTGTCAATGAGGTATAAAATGAATTACCCTAAGTTAGTAGACCATCTAGGTGTGCTTTGGTGGTCTATGAGTTAAGGCCAAACAAAAGGGCAAGCCAAGGCGTAAGGCCAAGGCTGCCCCAAATTTGGAGCGACTGCTTCAAACTCCATGGCCATCACCACGGCTTGTGGTCATGACCACGGACCATGGGAGGCTTCGTGGAGTTTACTTGGTCGAGGGAGAGGGAACTCCAAGTGTCCCAGACACTGCCTCACCCATCACGAGAGGGACCACGAGTCATGGTCCACTTCACGGCTCGTGAAGGTGGGCGTGGAGTTCTCTTGGCTTTTAGGGAGTTGGGGGTTGTTAGGATAGCTACTGCCCAAGCCACCACGGGCACCACTATGGGCCGTGGTGCACTTGACGAGGGAGAGAGGTGGCTCGTGAACATCACTTGGCACCAAGGCTTGAAGGCCTTGCCTCCACAAGGCCAAGTCATGACCAAGACCATCACCATGGACCGTGGTCATGACCACGGATCGTGGGAGGCTCCGTGGTCTTGCCTTGGCCAAGTTTTGGCTTATGCACGAAAGGGGAGCCACTGCCTCCAACACCACGGGCAGTACCACAGCCCGTGGTGCACTTTCACGGTCCGTGAATGTTGGCCGTGGTCCCTGACGGGGACCATTTAAATGAGGAGTTTTGGGACTTTTCCTTTTAAGTCCTATTTAAGTAGGGGTGTTTTGGGTATTTTTAGAGGTTAATTATATATTGGTTTTTAAGTCTAAATTCACAAGTTATGGTCATTATACACAACACCCAATTGAGATCAAAACTCTCCCACTTCTCTCTAAACTCTACCTCTAAAAAACCTTAGAAGAAGAATAATACATTGGAGCTAGGGTTTCAAGGTTCTTTCACAAATTTCTTGGAGTTTCTCCATTGATTCTCAAGGAATCAACTAAGGAATGGTTGCTTATCACTCTTGGGATTCCTTTCCCCAAGTGGTCCCTTCAAGATAAATTTCAAAATCTCCAATTTCTAGGTTTTCAATCCAAAAACGTGGGTCTTCTTTCTAAAGTGAAATTGATGTTATAAACTGAATTTGATTGATGTTATATGAACAATTATGAATGAATTTATGTTGTATTTGTGGTTTCTTGAAGAATTCCCTATGAGACCCATATTTCTCCTTCTTTTCCTAATTCTAACCCTAGTTTGCGTTGGATATTGAGTGAAGGCTATGAATCGAATGTGATGTTATGTAATTCATGTTTGTATGATGATTCTACCCTAGGTTATGTATAGTTTCTATGAAATTAGGGTTGAGTCTTTGAATGAAGCCTTGAAGGGAATATGTCAATTGCTTATATTGATGTTGATTATGTATTACTTCATGAATTACGTTGTATTATGTATTGGTTATTAACTGATTGGTGATTGAAGTATGAATGTCCTATGAAGGGAAAAAAGGTATGAAGGTTGGTTCTTCTTTGAACTCAAGTATGAAAGGTGAATTACTTAGATTGTAATGATGCTATACCTAATGTGTTGTTGTGGTGTTGATGACCTAGTTTCCTCATCCTTAACCCTCTACACTTGAATTAGCTATGAAATATGTATGTATGTTATGGTATGATTGCTATATGATTGAAAGGTAGTTCTCATGATTATAGTGTAATGTAAAGTGAAAGTATTACTCACTTACCAAGTGTTTCTAAAGTGAAAGGATTGTTACTCACTTATGAACACATATGAGCTATTATGGTAAGATGTTTACATAAGAGTCTAGTAAAGGCTAATGTGAACTTATGTGATGACTAAAGATGATTACAAAAGGGAATTAAATGCTTAGCACCGAAAGGGCATGTAAATAAGATGAGGGTCTCACGTTTAGTAAGTCCGGCTCTCCACACGGGTTTCCTTACGTTTAGCAAGTCCGGATTACCTATGGTATGTGTTGTCTCATGAGATGGAAATCCCCCACGTTTAGTAAGTTAGGATTTCTAGGAGCAATCTCCTTGACCCTTAACTATGTGCCCACATTTATCTTAGTGGATCCATCTAGATAGCTATGTACGAATGGTTAGACCTTAGGCAAGTGTTAACTCTCTCTTTTCGGTGTGGGAGTAGAACACCGGATTCCATGTAGCTCTCATGGTCTATGTAGGTTATGGCAATATCTCCCTAATGTAAAACTAAATGAAGGTATGAAAGCTGTGAACTCTTACTAGGGCTTTCTTAAGGGTTTCTACATTGTGTAAGGGAGGGTATGAGACTTCTCTTGCACATTGCACTTGTGGGATCTTAAGAGATGGTTGTAGTAGTGTTCTCTTATGATTATGACTTATGTATGTTGAAGCTATGTTATGTATGATCATTATGAATATGGTAAGTTATGATGAAGTATGATCTTATGTATGTATGTATGAAGTAGGTTGCTTAATGTAATACTTGGCTTTGAATAGGGTTATGAGATTCTATTCCTTGCATTGTACTAGTATTACTTGGGTTGTCTACGTATTGGGATGATATTATGTTGGTTTGTACTATGATGCTTACTTTGTATGCATATTGGATTTACTTGGTAAAAAGCATGTTTTGACTAGAATGACTTTTTATGCATGTTTCAATGGTTTTTATACACAGTAGCCATACTTAGTACGTGTGTTGTACTAACCCATATTTTCTCCTTTTTCCCCAAACATTTAGGTTTGGGCCATTGAGAATTCAAGCTTACTTCTTAAGACACTTGGAGTTGCTTCCCCAAGTTGGTGAGTCCTCAAGTCCGAGGACAAGACCCTATGATCTAGCTTCTATGTTTACTTCTTTGCTTATGTTGAAAGACATTGGTGTACTTTCCTATTTCTATACTTCTTATTGATGTAAGGGCTAAGTCCCATTTTCGATAATTCTATGTCTAGATGGTACATTGTGACGAAGTTAGATTCTATTTTCCTATATGAAGTGAAGTTGAACTTCCAAAGTAAAAGTTTTAAATTTTCCGTGTTTTTATTCTATGATACATGGTAAGGGCTTGTATAAGACCTCTTCGAGGTCGAATACGCCGGTAACGACTAGGGGGTGCTCTCGGGTCGTTACAAACCTGGTATTAGAGCATAAAGTTGAGAAAAATGTAGGATCCATGTCACAAGATACCACGTTGAGTAGAGTCTTGTTCATAGGTGTGAAGCATGACACACTTATGAATGGGAGGCTATGAGATGCTTAGGAACTTTCGCTCTTTTGTTACTCCATAGTCGTGCTTAAGAGTCTTAACTCTATCTAGTCCTTTTCTTCTAATCCTTCTCTTGTGCTTATAGGCAATGAATACAAGAAGGAACAATGCAAGGAGGGCCGATGAGGAGAATGTGAATGAGGCAGTTCCCCCTGAAGCTCCTCAAAACCCTCAAGTTCCTATTGAAGAAGAGGCTATGTCTAATGTTGAGATAAGGTCGGCTATTCATAATTTGACTCAAGTGTTGGCCATTCAAGTTGCTAGGGATGCTAGGGTACAAGTGAACCCCAATGCTAGCACTACCGCTTCTAGGATAAGGGATTTCACAAGGATGAATCCCCCTACTTTCTTTGGCTCCAAGGCGGAAGAAGATCCACAAGGATTCATTGACGAAGTGTATAAGGTTCTAGAGGCTATGGGTGTGTCTTCTCAAGAAAAGGCGGAGTTAGCCGCCTATCAACTCAAAGATGTGGTACAAGTGTGGTATGAACAATGAAAGGAAGGGAGACCTATTAGAGAGGGTTCGATAAGTTGGGCTACATTCAATATGGCTTTTCTTGATAGGTTTTTCCCCTTGGAACTAAGGGAGAGGAAAATGCAAGAATTCATAAACCTTCGTCAAGGGGGTATGAGTGTGAAGGAGTATGGCCTCAATTTCACTCAATTGTCCAAGCATGCTCCTACTTTGGTGTCGAACTCTAGAGCTACAATGAACAAATTTGTTATGGGAGTATCTGATCTTGTGGTAAATGAATGTAGGTCGGCTATGCTAATCCCAAGCATGGACATTTCTCGTCTTATGGTTCATGCTGAACAAATTGAGGAGCAAAAGCTTAAGAAAGTTGGTAGAGAATTGAAGAGGTCAAGGGTCGATGATGGAAATTCTTCTAAGGTTAGGTTTGAAATCCAAGATAAACCAAAGTTCAAAAAGAGGTTTTCCAACCAAGGTCCTTCTAACACTCCAAGGGTCGACAAAGGTAAAGTGTCTACCCCCAAGCCTCAAGAAACAAAAGGTGGTGGTCCTTATGTTGAGAAGCCTATTTGTACAAAGTGTGGCCAAAAACATGAAGGCAAGTGCCTAGTTGGCACGGGAATTGTTATGGTTGTGGTAAAAGTGGCCACATGAGGAGGGACTGCCCTATGCTAAAGGCTCAAGGAAGGGAAAATGCTCAAGCACAAACAAGTGGCCCAAATCCCGATGCTCCTAAGAAGAATCGCTTCTATTCTCTCCAATCCCGAGGTGATCAAGAGAGTTCTCCAGATGTTGTGACCGGTATGTTACAAGTATTTTCAATTAATGTTTATGCATTGTTGTATACTGGTGCCACTTTGTCTTTTATAACCCCTTTGGTGGCTATGAAGTTTGATATGCTTCCCGATGTCTTAAATGAACCCTTTTCGGTTTCCACCCCGGTGGGTGATTCCATAATTGCTAAAAAAGTGTATAGGGGTTGTCCCATATCATTGCCCAATAGAGTCACTTTGGTTGATTTGGTGGAACTTGATATGTTAGACTTTGATGTTATATTGGGGATGGATTAGCTTCATGTTTGTTTTGCGTCCATAGATTGTAGGACCCGAATTATAAAGTTTCAATTTCCTAATGAACCCATTTTAGAATGGAAGGGAGGAAATTCCATCCCTAGGGGAAGGATCATTTCATGTCTAAAAGTTTATAAGTTGATTTCTAAGGGTTGTCTCTATCACATTGTGAGGGTCAAGGATGTTGAGTCCGAGATTCATCCTTTGGAGTCGGTCCCCGTAGTAAAGGATTTTACGAAAGTCTTTCCCGATGACTTACCTGGGATTCCTCCCGAACGGGAAATAGATTTCGGCATAGATTTATTGCCAAATACACAACCCATTTCAATCCCTCCTTACCGGATGGCCCCAGCGAAGTTGAAGGAATTAAAAGCTCAACTCAAGGATTTGTTGGATAAGAGTTTCATCCAACCTAGTATATCTCCTTGTGGTGCACCGGTGTTATTTGTGAAGAAGAGGGATGGATCTCTTCGTATGTGTATTGATTACCGACAATTAAATAAAGTGACCATTAAGAACAAGTATCCACTCCCTAGGATTGATGACTTATTTGATCAACTTCAAGGAGCGAGTTACTTTTCAAAAATTGATTTGAGGTCGGGTTATCACCAACTTAGGGTGAGAGGTGTTGATGTTCCGAAAACAGCCTTCCGAACAAGATACAGTCATTTTGAGTTCTTAGTGATGTCCTTTGGCCTTAAAAATGCCCTGGCGTCTTTCATGGACCTTACGAACCGTGTGTTTAGAAATTTTCTAGACTCATTTGTTATTGTCTTTATCGATGACATCTTGATATACTCAAAAAGTGAGGATGATCATATGAATCATTTGAGGAAAGTATTGCACGTCCTCAAATATCACCAACTCTATGCTAAGTTTAGCAAGTGCGATTTTTGGCTAAGATCTGTTGCTTTCCTTGGTCACATTGTTTCTAGTGAGGGTATAGAAGTTGATCCAAAGAAAACTGACGTGGTCAAAAGTTGGCCTAGACCTTTGAGTCCTTCCGACATCCGAAGCTTTTTGGGTTTGGCCGGTTACTACTGGAGGTTTGTTGAGGGATTTTCATCTATTGCATCTCCATTAACGACCTTAAATCGAAAGAAGTACAAGTTCGAATGGTCGGAATCTTGTGAAAAGAGTTTCCAATTGTTAAAATATAAGCTCACCTCCGCTATGGTTCTGACCTTTTCGGAGGGCACCGAAGGATTTGTAGTATATTGTGACGCTTCTCGAGTGGGTTTGGGTTGTGTCCTCATGCAGTATGGTAAGGTTATAACTTATGCCTCGAGACAACTCAAGGTACATGAGAAGAATTATCCAACTCATGACCTTGAGCTAGTAGCCGTAGTCTTTGCCTTAAAGATTTGGAGACACGATCTCTATGGGTTACATGTGGATGTGTTTACCGACCACAAGAGCCTTCAATATGTTTTTACCCAAAAAGAATTGAATCTCCGACAAAGGAGGTGGTTGGAACTATTGAAAGATTACGATATGAGTGTCCTTTACCACCCCGGAAAAGCAAATGTAGTTGCGGATGCTTTGAGTCGTGTATCTATGGGTAGTGTGTCTCATGTGGAAGAAGAGAAAAGGGAGTTAGCCCGTGATGTACATAGGTTAGCCCGGTTGGGTGTCCGACTTGAAGATTCCCCAAAATGAGGTGTCATGGTCCGTCATAATTTCGAGTCATCGGTTGTTGTTGACGTGAAGTCTAAGGAACTTCTTGACCCTATTTTGATGGAACTAAAAGAGTCAGTTCTCAACAAAGCAATAGAAACTCTCTCTAGGAGAAGATGGGGTGCTTAGGCACCAAGAGAGGTTATGTGTGCCGGATGTGGATGACCTAAGGGAGACAATCTTAGGGGAGGGCCATGGGTCCCGATACTCTATCTATCCAGGAGCCACCAAGATGTATCGCGACTTACGTGAGATTTATTGGTGGAATGGAATGAAAAGAGACATAGCAAAATTTGTGGCTAGGTGTTCAAATTGCCAACAAGTCAAAGCCGAGCACCAAGGATCGGGAGGTCTAACTCAAGATATCGATATCCCCACTTGGAAGTGGGAAGAGATCAATATGGACTTCGTGGTAGGTTTGCCTCGAACTTGTAGGCAACATGACTCCATTTGGGTCTGTCACGACCCAAGCCTAGGGCCTAGACGTGACCGGCGAATGGGGAACCTGAAGGAAGCCCAAGCAAGCCTCATAGCGTATCATTACACATCCTTGGTTGCGGAAGCAATTAAAATGATCATAAGCGATAAGCATAATCAAGGGGGAAATCGGGACTAAGGGACCAAGAGAAAAAAAAAAGGAATGATACAT